>NC_089515.1:54496036-54581036 GCF_036850995.1 Saccopteryx leptura | reverse complement strand
TTGCTGACTACGATGTGAACTCGCTGCTTCCAGCAATCACAGCAACGGCTCTGAATGACAAAAAAAAAAATCTCCCCCTTTACCAACAAGGAGATAAACTAAACAGAAGGTCATCGATTTCGCCGTCAGAGATCAATCAGAGAACAAAGAATGCCGGATTATCCAGGCAATGCCTGGAGGTTAAGACCAAAACCCTGCAGATGTATCTGGTGTGTTTATCTGAGAGTCTTCACGATCCTCTCCTGGTTTGCCAAGGCGATCAGGCCCCTGAATGTGAGGAGAGTTAGCGGGCAGCCCCCCAACGCACCCACGTCGAGGACGACTGTGGACGGAGGAGCCCCCGTGTCCGCTCCCCAGAGATTCCTCTCCCCTGACGCTTCCTCTCACTCACGTTTCGGTTTCTCCGAAGAACACTCCGAACCCTCCCGATAAAATCCTTTTCCTCCTTACTCGAAGGCTCATGTCCCTACTCGTTAGGTCCTCACGTCATTTCCCCCGGCTCCATAAGGACGGGTAAGAAACTGCGAGTGAGGATGGCTTCCCTTTCGGAATCTTGTTTCTAAACATAAGCCACAGCTTTGCGCAGTGGCAGTATCGTAGCCAATGAGGTTTATCCGAGGCGCAATTATTGCTAATAATTAAACATAAGCCACGTGGGCCCAGGCACTACAGGAGAACAGGAGCTCTCAGTCATAAGCAGTGACGGTCCCCAGGCCATGGGGCACAGGGGGCCAGGGCAGCTCTGCACGGAGCAGGGGGTGTCAGGCTGCACGCACACAGGGTTTCTGCTCAGGACTCTGCCCGACCCTCCTCCCCTCCCGCAGCGTGACCCGCCCCCAGCACGGCTGCTGTCACAGTCACACCCCCGCGCCGCGCGTCCCCGCCCCCTCCTCACCTCCCAGGCAGGCGCCCAGGGCCAGCGCGTACATCAGCGGCGGGGCAGGCAGGCTGACTTCAGGGTCCTGACTGAGGCTCAGGAGCACGGGGATCTGCAGAGGAGAAGGACACTCGCAGACGACCCGCGGGTGCCCAGAGGAGCGGCCCAGGCTGCGGCGGACCCCCGCCATACAAAGCGCTCTTCCTGCCCACGACCGGCGAGGAGCATGGGATGTTCAACAGGAAAGCGGAGGGGACCCGGGAACCCGCACAACCCTGAGTTGGAGCCGTGGGTTCACCTTTTTTTTTTTGTATTTCTCTGAAGTAAGAAGTGGGGAGGCAGACAGACTCCCGCATGCACCTGACCGGGATCCACCCAGCACGCCCACCAGGGGTGACGCTCTGCCCATTTGGGGCGTTGCTCTGTTGCAACCAGAGCCACTCTAGCGCCTGAGGCAGAGGCCACAGAGCCATCCTCAGCACCCGGGCCAACTTTACTCCAATGGAGCCTTGGCTGCGGGAGGGGAAGAGAGAGACAGAGAGGAAGGAGGGGGGGGGGTGGGGAAGCAGACAAATGCTTCTCCTGTGTGCCCTGACCGGGAATCGAACCCGGGACTTCCACACTCCAGGCTGATGCTCTACCACTGGGCCAATTGGCCAGGGCCCCCTGGGTTCGTCTTTGTTGCCCGCTGTGTGACGGGCAGACTGGTCCTCCTTCCCCTCCTCCTCTGACCCCAGCTGCTGCTGTTGTAGGTCTTAAATCAGGTCGCACGGAGCCCCACACAGCCCCTGGGACCGGAACCACCTCGCTCCACCAGCCCCGTGCGTGGGCCGGTTCTGAGGACGGCCTTTCTCCCAGGCTGCTCGAGCACAGACATCATACCATCTGTCTGGGAATGCCTCCCGGCTTTCCTCTCGATTCCCGTCTTGAGGAGCCCAGGAACCCCGACCCGGGGTGACGGACAGATGCATCCCCGACCCAGGGTGACAGACAGATGCATCCCCGACCCGGGGTGACGGACAGATGCATCCCCGACCCGGGGTGACGGACAGATGCATCCCCGACCCGGGGTGACGGACAGATGCATCCAACCAGCCCTGAGGGCACCTAGGTCAGCAGCAGGGGGGGTGGCCTTCAAGAGCAAGAGCGAACACGCCCTCCACGCACCCGGCACCCCTGGGAGGCCAGGTGTCTGTGGATGGACCCCGGGTTCCCGCTGCTGCCTTTACTTTGTCACACGGGGACTCACAGTGCTGCTCCAGGTCAGAGGGCAGCCCCGTGAAAGCCCCTTATGTTGCCCCCATCCTCGGCCAGGTCCAAAGCACATAGATAATTCAAACAAAGTCCTGCACACGTCCAGCACCAGAGGCCGCACAAGGCCAGACAGCACAGGACATTCCAATCGGACTACTTACCAATTGGGCGTTTTCCGATTTTCTTTAAAAGCAAAACAAAAAGACGGCCTCTTTCACGGGGGGGGGGGGGGGGGGGGTGAGGGGGGGGTGGTGGCAGCTGTCAGCGGGTGGGGCTGACCAGGCAGCTGAGGGCCCCTGGCTGCAGTGAGCTGCCCGGGCTCCGCCCTCTGTCCTCTAAGCCTGCGGTGCCACCATGGGACGGGGCCCTGCCTCCGCCGCCTCCGGGGGGCAGGTGAGCCCACACTGTGTCCCGGCCGGACGCTGGGCCCTGGCCACCCGGAGGAGACCTGCGACTCACCATGGTCGCTGTGAACGGGATGTTGTCGATCAGGGAGGATGCGACGGCCGAAACCCAGACCACCAGGACGATGGCAGCCGCCAGGCGCCGGTCCTCGGGCACCATCTGGAAGGGGCAGACGGTGGCAGAGCTGCGTACCTCAGATACTCGGCACGCAGGGCTGTCTGTCCTTCCTCTGACACGCGCAGAGACCAAGGCAGACCCGGGTGTGCGTGCGGGACCAGCCCACAGGTACCGGAGCGGAGTGAGCCCTCGCCGTACTCAAGCCCCCCCGCCGTGCGTTAGGGGAGCAGGTGGGCCCGCGCCTGGCGCTAGCACACTGGTCACACCGGTCACACCGACTGGTGCTCCCGGCACAGCGCCAGGGGTGGGACCTCCTGCCATCACTTACTTACTGAGACCGTTGTCACAACGGCTGTCTGTCTCAGACAGGTTTTAACCCAAGGCTAATAGCAAAATCACAGGCATCTGCGATGACATCTCTATATTTTTTAAATTCTCCCTTCTTCATCTCAAGGCTACCCAGGATAAAACAGGTCCCTGCCTATGCTTTTTTACATAATTGACATGACTTATTCTTGCCAGATTTTTTTTTTTTTTACAAAACCAAAGGAACAGTGTGGCCTGAGCACAATCTATCACCACACAGAACATACCTTGATCAGCAGAGCGGTCTGTTCGCCGACGTATTCTATTAAGTGGAGGTGGGCCAGCGCCTAGAGGAATGGGCATGAGACAGGAATCAGTTTAAAACTGAGAATGTAGGCAAGCTTTACAAAAACCACGTATTCAAAATGGAAATAAGTTTGGAGCATTGTCCCGATATGGTGGCAGCTTCGATCCCTGGTCAGGGCACATACAGGAATCACTCGATGAATGCATGAATAAGTGGGACCACAAAGCATTGTTTCTCTCTCTCTCTCTCCCTTCCTCTCTCTCTAAAATCAATCGATGGATGGATGGATGGAAGGAAGGAGGGAAGGAAGGAAGGAAGGAGAAAGGAGGAAGAAAGGAAGGAAGGAAGAAAGGAAGGAAGGAAGAAAGGGAAGGAGGGAGGGAGGGAGGGAGGGAGGAAGGAAGTGTGTTAAGGTTATCAGCAAGCTAGGGCAATTCACGTGAGACACTTGCAGTATTTTTCCACAGCACTCGACCTCTGCATTGAAGGAGGGTACATGCTCAAGAACCAAGTCTTAAGATTGCAAAGTGCTGTGAATAATGTGAACAATTGTCACTAAAACAATACCGGTTATTCACTGTTTCCTCTGAGGCAGGCTCTCCCCGTGATACCACGGAATGTGTGGTTAAACGTCACACAAAATGAAACAGACATTGTTACCCTGTAAACTTGCTGTAAGAAGTCATTTAAAAAAAAATGAATTCACTGAGTTTAGAGAAAGAAGGGAAGAGAGAGAGAGAGAGAGAGAAATATCAATTTGTTGTTTGATGTATTCACTGGTTGAGTTGTGCCTGTGCCCTGACTGGGTATTGATCCTGCAACCTTGGTGTCTCAGGATGATGCTCTCATCAACTGAGCTCCCTGGCCCAAGGCCAAGAAGTCATTTTGTCCCAAACCCAACGACTTTATCTCTTTTGTGACAGTTATTATTATTATTATTATTATTGTTTTCATTTTTAAACCCAACTCCTTTATAGCAAATGAATTTCGAACACGTTTACAAACCCCAAGATAATTCAAGGGAAAAAAAACAAACCCCAAAACACTACATGACAATCGAGCACACATTTTTTATCAGGAACAGTCAGGCGGCTGAGATAACACCTGTGCGAACTGACAAGTCTCCCGGCAGCCTCCACCACCGTTACCCTTGGATGAACATGTGGGGAGACCTAACACGCAGGCTGTCTTCATCCGCTCAATGAACCATACATGTGGAGACCTGTCAAACTTGATTTTAGAGAGGGAGAGAGAGAAGGGGAGGCGGGGAGAGTGGGAAGCATCAACTCGTCATAGCTGTTTCTCATCACTGCCTTGACCTCGCGCCCCTGTTTGAACCGGCGACCTCAGCATTCCAGGAAGTTGTAAAAACTAGGGGGGAAAAACCCGATCATTTCTGCCCCCCAAGTCCTGAGTGTCTCACCTCCATCAGAACAAAGAGGGCCGCAAAGAAGAGCAGGGTCGCCCATTCCACGCGGTGCAGGATGATCTCGAAGTCGCGGATGTCGGCCAGAACTAGCAACCAGAGGGCGCCCAGGATGGCAATCCACCCTGAGAGGCAAAGACAGGGGCGGAGAGCTGCGGTTCACACAGTCACAAATCCGTTGAGATCTCATCTTCTGACTGCTTTTTTCTTGGCTGAGGACCACTTATTCGGCAAACTGAACATACCATATTTTTCACTCCGTGAAGACGCACTCTTTTCCCCCAAAAGTAGAGGGGGAAATGCCCGTGTGTCTTATGGAGCAGTAAAATACGGTATTTTATTAAATATTTTAACACACCATTTGGTTCAGAATTTTTTTTTTTAATTTTCCTCCTTAAAACCCTAGGTGTGCCTTACGGTCAGGTGCGTCTTATGGAGAGAAAAATACGGTATGTTCAGTGCAGGCCTTTCCCCCACCTCTTCCTCTCCTCCTCCACTTCCTCCTAGTCTTCTTCCTCTTCCTCCTACTCACTTCCTTCCTCCTCCTAACCGAATCCTCTTTTATCTGAACACCTGGAACAGTTTGGCTGCACTTGCGTTACGGAAACCGTCTCCCCAGCAGTGTGTGACCTGGGGCTCACGCCCTGCCTCAGTCCGACGGTGAGGGTTTCGGTGTTCTGTCCGGCCAGGCAGTCCCCAATGAACACTCAGGAGTCAACACAGGCCCATGTCCCCCCCTAGGACGGGATACCGATGAGGACAGTGGCTTGGCTTTTATGTCCCCCGCACTACCCACAGTCCCTAGACTAGCTTTTCCACGGCGGGGCCTGAAGGAATGGCTGGATAAATAAATGGAAGACGGAACTGAAATTATTTACTAGGAACTGGCGTGCCTGGTGGAAAAAAAAAAAACAGCAGGAAGTGGCCCTGGCCGGTTGGCTCAGCGGTAGAGCATCGGCCTGGAGTGTGGGGGACCCGGGTTCGATTCCTGGCCAGGGCACACAGGAGAAGCGCCCATTTGCTTCTCCACCCCTCCCCCTCCTTCCTCTCTGTCTCTCTCTTCCCCTCCCGCAGCCAAGGCTCCATTGGAGCAAAGATGGCCTCTGCCCCAGGCGCTAGAGTGGTTCTGGTCGCAGCAGAGCGACGCCCCGGAGGGGCAGAGCATCGCCCCCTGGTGGGCAGAGCGTTGCCCCTGGTGGGCGTGCCGGGTGGATCCCGGTCGGGCGCATGCGGGAGTCTGTCTGACTGTCTCTCCCCATTTCCAGCTTCAGAAAAATACAAAAAAAAAAAAAAAAACAGCAGGAAGTTTGCGGAGGGTGGTCTGTCCAGCTTGCCACGACCCCTCTAAGTCTTACACCTGCAGCCATACCGGGTCACGCCTAACCATGGGGCCCCTGTCCTGGCAGGTCAGCGTTCCTGGTTAGGAAAGGAAGCTAACCCAACTTGGACCCACCAGTCTCTACACTACAGCAAGGAACTGGGGGTTCAGAACAGCCTTTTCTCTCGGTGCGGCTGAAAGAGGCCCCCTATAACTCAGGACACTCCCGAGACTGCTGGCTACTATCATGCCATGAGTGAGTAGAGACAGACCACACAAGTGGAAAAAAGAGCCCATGAATAGAAAAAAGAAGCACGAGGCTAAGAATAAAGGATGGAGAGTTTGAGGGGGGAGCTCAGCCTCTGAAAGGGGGGGTGCCTTTCTTTTCCCCGCATCTGCCCTGCCAGGGGCCCCCCCACCCCTCCCCCTGGAGTCGGTCCTCACAGCCCCACTTGATTAAGACTGGTCAAGCTGACGGCTTTCTTGGGGGCTAAAAATACCTCCGCAAAGACAACGATGAAATGACTCGCAATGGGACGGGTGGGGGGGGGGGGAGGGACATGGAGAACGCCAGTAGTTTCCACACCACAATCAGGAGAATAATCACAGAGGAGGAAAAAAAAAATCTCCGGACTGAAAACCTAATCAAACCCATTGTGAGTGCCCCCAGGGGGAACTCTCCGGATTAATTTTCAAAAGAGGTGGCCTGGAAAATGGCTAATCAAGGTGATAAATTTTAAGGCCCAAGGGACATGTGGAAGCCAGCTCAGCGGATTCTTTTTATAGTTTCATCAGCCGTTATCGAACCCGGTGGTCCCCAACCGTTTTTGGGCCACGGATCGGTTTTTAATGTCAGAAAATATTTTCACAGACCAGCCTTTAGGGTGGGACGGATAAATGGATCACATGACCGAGACAAGCATCAAGAGTGAGTCTTAGACGGATGTCACAGAGGGAATCTGATCATTTTTTTAAAAATAAAACATCAGCCTGACTAGGCGGTGGCGCAGTGGATAGAGCGTTGGACTGGGATGTGGAGGACCCAGGTTTGAGACCCCGAGGTTGCCAGCTTGAGCGCAGGCTCATCTGGTTTGAGCAAAGTTCACCAGCTTGGACTCAAGGTCGCTGGCTTGAGCAAAGAGTTACTTGGTCTGCTGAAGGCCCATGGTCAAGGCACATATGAGAAAGCAATCAATGAACAACTAAGATGTCGCAACGAAAAACTGATAATTGATGCTTCTCATCTCTCTCCCTTCCTGTCTGTCTGTCCCTATCTATCCCTCTCTCTCTCTGTCTCTGTAAAAAATAAATAAATAAAATAAAATAACATCGTTCAGACTTAAATATAAATAAAACAGAAATAATGTAAGTTATTTATTCTTTCTCTGCGGACCGGTACCAAATGGCCCACGGACCGGTACCGGTCCACAGCCCAGGGGTTGGGGACCACTGATCTAACTACTCTAAACATCCCAAAGTTCAGCAGAGAACTTTTTTAAAAAAATAAATAAATAAAATAAGTTTCAGGTCAAAATTCAAAAGAAGCTGACTTGGATGGGAATGAGGTGACATGGGGGTCGTGATCTGTCCCCACCTTGGGTAGAGAAGTCGTGTTTTTGCTGCAGAAGTAGAAACACCCAGACCCCAGGGGGCCTGGCGCTGGGCCTCTTGGGGCGGATGGTGTTGCACGAGTATGCAGTTCAAGATGCGCCACGAACAGTGTTTGTAAGAGAGAAACAAGAACAGCTGAACTCTGAAACCTCTTTGGTGCCAAGAGTCTCAGGTCGGGACTGCGTGGACTTGGGTGTGATGACCCAGCGATCCGGAGTTTACCCCAGGCTATGCTGTTGAGGGGGAAGGACCCTCCATGTGTCGTCAGGGGACTCTCTTCTTTGCCAGGTGGCTGTGAATGGTGACCATGGCCCCCGCCCTCACCCGCTGTGCTTTCTGGGAGGCTGAGAAGACGGGTGCAAGGTGTGAGACTAGAAATCTGCATAGGACAGTGAAGGGAAACTGAGTCACACTCTACAGAGATTCTCATGGGAGCCAAGGACCCACGGAGCTGGGCTGTGCCAGGACTGACAAAGGCCGGGCAGAGTCCTCCTCTGTCCCCCCCCCTTTTTTTTTTGTGGGAGAAACAGAGAGAATCAGAGAGAGGGACAGATAAGGACAGACAGGAAGGGAGAGAGATGAGAAGCATCAATTCTTCATTGCGGTTCCTTAGTTGTTCATTGATTGATTTCTCACATGCGCCTTGACCCGGTGGGAGGGGGCTACAGCAGACCGAGTGACCCCTTGCTCGAGCCAGTAACCTTTGGGCTCAAGCTGGTGAGCTTTGCTTTGCTCAAACCAGACAAGCCTGCGCTCAAGCTGTTGACCTCGGGGTCTCGAACCTGGGTCCTCCACATCCCAGTCCGACGCTCTATCCACTGCGCCACCGCCTGGTCAGGCTCCTCAGTTCCCTTTTACAAAGTTGGAAGGCTTCCGCTTTCTGCAGAAGTTTACAGTCTTCCCGTTTCAGGATGTCGAGTCCTTATAAGAGTTCTCCGCATCTCGGCAAAGCTCGCTTTGGAAAGAACAGTCCCCGCCACCCCCTGAAATGTGCCTTCCTCCTCAATCTAGACTTCCGGGAGGGGGGTGGTTCTGGGAGAATGGGGGTGCATCTGGGGGGGACGTGGTGGTGTCTCGTTTTCATCCAATTAACCAAACCCCCTCCCCAGAGACGCCTGTCAAACCAATCAGAAAGGTCTCAGGAAAATACGAAGCGTGAACACAGAGTGGCAAGGTGGCGGGCTCATGAGATACCCAGAGAGCACCACCCACCAGGGTCCACGTTGCCGGTGGGGACACAGGCCCCGGACCTCAACACGGGGCTCAGGACAGTGGGAAGTCACCGCATAACTGTGAAAGCCCGAGCAGAGAGACCTCCAGGGACAGCTGGCCCTGGGCGTGGGAAGATGGAGGCACCCTCGGATATAGACGGTGAGCTGTGGAGACCACTGGCTGGCTCACTGTTGGCTGGCTAATCGTCCAGCCTGCAGCCCTGCGGCCCTGCTGCTGCTGCAACTTCCCATCTCTTCTGGGGTGCTTCTTGGGGACCAGTATAAAGATGTGGTTATCGGCCCTGGCCGGCTGGCTCAGCGGTAGAGCGTCAGCCTGGCGTGCAGGAATCCCGGGTTCGATTCCTGGTCAGGGCACACAGGAGAAGCGCCCATCTGCTTCTCCACCTTTCCTCCTCTCCTTTCTCTCTTTGTCTCTCTCTTCCCCTCCCGCAGCCAAGGCTCCATTGGAGCAAAGTTGACCCGGGCGCTGAGGATGGCTCCATGGCCTCTGCCTCAGGCGCTAGAGTGGCTCCAGTTGCAACAGAGCGACGCCCCAGATGGGCGGAGCATCGCCCCTGGTGGGAATGCCAGGTGGATCCCAGTTGGGCACATACGGGAGTCTGTCTCCCCACTTCTAATATCAGAAAAATACACACACACGCACACAAAAAGATGTGGTTATCATGTTCCAACGAGAGGATGCTATGAATTCTCTACACTGTCCCTCCTAATAGTAAACCTTGGAGGGGTTGAGAACCCAGGACGTGCCCCCACCTTTCTGCCTCTCTCCCCCACCTTCCCTGAAAAAAAAACAAAAGCCCAGGTTGCACAGAAAGGCTTCCTTTGGTCCCTGAAAGGGGACACCCTCCATCTCTGCCCTTGCTGGTGCCGGCTCCAGCGTCCGGAGACAGGCTCTCACCCTCCCCTCCCGTCTGGCGCCGGCTCCAGCGTCTGGAGACAGGCTCTCACCCTCCCCTCCCGTCTGGTTCCAGCTCCAGCGTCCGGAGACAGGCTCTCACCCTCCCCTCCCGTCTGGTGCCGGCTCCAGCGTCCGGAGACAGGCTCTCACCCTCCCCTTCCGTCTAGTGCCGGCTCCAGCGTCCGGAGACAGGCTCTCACCCTCCCCTCCCGTCTGGTGCCGGCTCCAGCGTCCGGAGACAGGCTCTCACCCTCCTCTCCCGTCTGGTGCCGGCTCCAGCGTCTGGAGACAGGCTCTCACCCTCCCCTCCCGTCTGGTGCCGGCTCCAGCGTCCGGAGACAGGCTCTCACCCTCCCCTTCCCTCTGGTGCCGGCTCCAGCGTCCGGAGACAGGCTCTCACCCTCCCCTCCCGTCTGGTGCCGGCTCCAGCGTCTGGAGACAGGCTCTCACCCTCCCCTCCCGTCTGGTGCCGGCTCCAGCGTCCGGAGACAGGCTCTCACCCTCCCCTTCCGTCTGGTGCCGGCTCCAGCGTCTGGAGACGGGCTCTCACCCTCCCCTCCCGTCTGGTTCCGGCTCCAGCGTCTGGAGACGGGCTCTCACCCTCCCCTCCCGTCTGGTGCCGGCTCCAGCGTCCGGAGACGGGCTCTCACCCTCCCCTTCCCGTCTGGTGCCGGCTCCAGCGTCCGGAGACAGGCTCTCACCCTCCCCTTCCCTCTGGTGCCGGCTCCAGCGTCCGGAAACAGGCTCTCACCCTCCCCTTCCCTCTGGTTCCAGCTCCAGCGTCCGGAGACAGGCTCTCACCCTCCCCTTCCCTCTGGTGCCAGCTCCAGCGTCCGGAGACAGGCTCTCACCCTCCCCTTCCCTCTGGTTCCAGCTCCAGCGTCCGGAGACAGGCTCTCACCCTCCCCTTCCCTCTGGTGCCGGCTCCAGCGTCCGGAGACAGGCTCTCACCCTCCCCTTCCCGTCTGGTGCCGGCTCCAGCGTCCGGAGACAGGCTCTCACCCTCCCCTTCCGTCTGGTGCCGGCTCCAGCGTCCGGAGACAGGCTCTCACCCTCCCCTTCCCTCTGGTGCCGGCTCCAGCGTCCGGAGACAGGCTCTCACCCTCCCCTCCCGTCTGGTGCCGGCTCCAGCGTCCGGAGACAGGCTCTCACCCTCCCCTCCCGTCTGGTTCCAGCTCCAGCGTCCGGAGACAGGCTCTCACCCTCCCCTTCCCTCTGGTGCCGGCTCCAGCGTCCGGAGACAGGCTCTCACCCTCCCCTCCCGTCTGGTGCCGGCTCCAGCGTCCGGAGACAGGCTCTCACCCTCCCCTTCCCTCTGGTGCCGGCTCCAGCGTCCGGAGACAGGCTCTCACCCTCCCCTCCCGTCTGGTGCCGGCTCCAGCGTCCGGAGACAGGCTCTCACCCTCCCCTCCCGTCTGGTGCCGGCTCCAGCGTCCGGAGACAGGCTCTCACCCTCCCCTCCCGTCTGGGCTGTCGAGGTACAAAGTTCAGCGACAGAAATGGACAACCATGAGGCTCACCCAGATCGAGATGGACTCCGGGGACAAAGGAATTGAGGAAGAACATCAGGATGACGAACCCCAGCACCGTCAGGCACTTGGCCAGCAGGATCCTGTCTGATATCCTGTGCTGAGAGAGAGAGAGGACACCAGCCTTCTAGTGCCGGCCACACGCCCATCCCCGTACGGGGCCCGAGTCTGTGCCCACTGCTCGCTGGGGCTGGAAAACCCCCAACACCCGGCACTTGAAAGAACATAACAAGGAAACGTGTGACAGGAAAAACTCGTTCAGATGTGGAGTTAGAGCCTTTGACATCCGCACGGGAAATAAACATGCTAGCTCTGGCCGGGGAGCTCAGTTGGTTGAAGCGTCATCCCGAGAGGCCAAGGTTGCGGGTTCGATCCCCAGTCAGGGCACATCCAAGAGTCAACCAAGGAATAGAAACATAAGTGGAGCAACAAATCTATGTTTCTCTCTCTCTCTCTCTCTCTCTCTCTCTCTCAAATCAATGAAATAGTTTTTGCTAAGAATTAAATTAAAATTCCATAAAAACACCAATGAATTCAAGCCAATCGTGAGTGGAGCTCTCTCAGTGGGGACAGGGACACCCTGTGTCCCCAGGTGCTGACAAAGTCTTCAGAGGCTGATATATGAGCAAAAAAGCCCCATAATGAGCCACAAGACAGAGCACACACCTATCCCTTCTCTGTCCCTAACGCCTGCCTTGGCCTCCACATCCTAATCCCAAAACTGAGAACCACCTGCTTTGGAGGGTCAGGGAGCCCCAAGCCCCGGCCGGCCATCCGTGCAGCCACACCAACCGCAGAAAAGGCCCCCTACCTCCCAGGGAAGGTGAAAAGGTTTAACCTTCTGATTCGTGGACAAAACAAACCCACCGTGTTCGGAAAACATTCTCCCCACCCACTCCCGGAGGTAACACATCTGGTGTCTGACCACAGGCGTGAAAACAGAGCTGATGTGCAGTTACAGTTTCATGCAAAGCGGAGAAAAGGAACCACGCCCTTCGAGGGGGTGAGTCAGAAACCTCCTGGGAAAAGAAACCACGATACCTTTTTCTGTAACTCCTGGATGTTGGTCTCCCAATTCTTATCTTCCTGCGAGATTTGTCTAAAACGGGAAAAAGGAGACGCATTATGTTCCCGGTGATCCTGAGCAGTGAGGTGAGGAGGGCGTGGTCAGCGGCTCATGGCCCACTGGGTGCCGTCCACTGTGACGCGCAGTGTGGCCACATGACGAGGCGCGTGGAAGGTGGCCGGTAGAGCCAAGTTTATGGATCGGGAAAGATGCTTGCTCTGTATTTCCAAAGAAAAATAACACAGGAGGCCCTGGCCAGTTGGCTCAGTGGTAGAGTGTCAGGCCAGTGTGTGGATGTCCTATGTTCAATTCCTGGTCAGGGCACACAGGAGAAGCGCCCATCTGCTTCTCCACCCCTCTCTGTTCTCTCTCTCTTTCTCTTTCTCTCCCACAGCCATGGCTTGATTGGTCAGAGTGTGTTGGCCCCAGGCACTGAGGATGGCTCTGTGGAGCCCCTGCCTTCAGGTGCTAAAAATAGTTCAGTTGCTGAGCAACAGTCCAAGGTGGCTCAATCACCCCGTAGTGGGCTTGTCAGGGAGATCTCTATTCAGGATGCATGTAGGTATCTGTCTCTCTGTCTCCCCTCCTCTCCCTTTAAAAATAAACAAGAGAAAAATACCACAGGGAACGTTTGATGAAATGTGTGTGAGCACGCAAGCGAGACCCCATCAGAACACTGGCCAAAATGTGAACAAGAGAAGGAGGGACACTAAGACCCCCTTGTTTTCCTCTTGCTTCCCACTTTCCTGAATCTGGTGGTCAGAATGAGGAGACAATAGAATTACAACCTAGCTAAGTCGAGGAAAGAACAGTAAAAAGAAATGTCACTTGCTCCAGTGGTAATCTTGATTCACTGGAAATCAATTTTTTAGAACTTCCTTGGCCCTGGCCGGTTGGCTCAGTGGTAGAGCGTCGGCCTGGCGTGCGGGGGACCCGGGTTCTATTCCCGGCCAGGGCACACAGGAGAAGCGTCCATCTGCTTCTCCACCCCCCCCTCCTTCCTCTCTGTCTCTCTCTTCCCCTCCCGCAGCCGAGGCTCCATTGGAGCAAAGATGGCCCGGGCGCTGGGGATGGCTCCTTGGCCTCTGCCCCAGGCGCTGGAGTGGCTCTGGTCGCGGCAGAGCGACGCCCTGGAGGGGCAGAGCATCGCCCCCTGGTGGGCAGAGTGTCGCCCCTGGTGGGCGTGCCGGGTGTATCCCAGTCGGGCACATGCGGGAGTCTGTCTGACTGTCTCTCCCCGTCTCCAGCTTCAGAAAAATACATAAAAAAAACAAACAAAAAAAAAAACAACAACTTCCTCGCCTTGGCCAGATAGTTAAAGCATTGTCGAACCGATGTTGGTTCGAATCCCGGTCAGGGCACACACAGAAATAGATCACTGTTTCTGTCTCCCCCTCACCCTCAAGTCAATCAATCAATAAATAGATAAATAAATCTCCAACTTGTCTTTTCTTTTTTAGCCTCTCCCATCACCCCATCTTCTCTCTTTAATTTTCTCCCTTTATAGTCAGGGAGAAGCAGCTGACTGCATCTTTAACTCATACATTTTCTCTTTTCAAGATCCACGCCTGCTGTGGACACTGGTCACCCTGTCCCCAGCCTGTAACTCAGGGCTGTCCTGTCATCCGAGGACACCAGGTCCCCTTCTCCAGAGTCAAGGGTGAGGCTGATGAGGCAGAGCGCACCTCCCCCGTCCACAGGGCTGGCCCGTGGCTGCTCCCACTAACACACCCGCCTGCAAGACGGGCCCTGCGGGGCAGCGGGGGTCTGTGCGGGCACCGCCCCCAGCGCTGTCCTCGGCTGGCCCGTGGCTGCTCCCACTAACACACCCGCCTGCAAGACGGGCCCTGCGGGGCAGCGGGGGTCTGTGCGGGCACCTCCCCCGTCCACAGGGCTGGCCCGTGGCTGCTCCCACTAACACACCCGCCGGCAAGACGGCTGCAGGGCAGCGGGGGTCTGTGCGGGCACCGCCCCCAGCGCTGGCTGCTCCCACTAACACACCCGCCTGCAAGACGGGCCCTGCGGGGCAGCGGGGGTCTGTGCGGGCACCGCCCCCAGCGCTGTCCTCGGCTGGCCCGTGGCTGCTCCCACTAACACACCCGCCTGCAAGACGGGCCCTGCGGGGCAGCGGGGGTCTGTGTGGGCACCGCCCCCGTCCACAGGGCTGGCCCATGGCTGCTCCCACTAACACACCCGCCTGCAAGACGGGCCCTGCGGGGCAGCGGGGGTCTGTGTGGGCACCGCCCCCGTCCACAGGGCTGGCCCGTGGCTGCTCCCACTAACACACCCGCCTGCAAGACGGGCCCTGCGGGGCAGCGGGGGTCTGTGCGGGCACCGCCCCCAGTGCTGTCCTCGGCTGGCCCGTGGCTGCTCCCACTAACACACCCGCCTGCAAGACGGGCCCTGCGGGGCAGCGGGGGTCTGTGCGGACACCGCCCCCAGTGCTGTCCTCGGCTGGCCCGTGGCTGCTCCCACTAACACACCCGCCTGCAAGACGGGCCCTGCGGGGCAGCGGGGGTCTGTGCGGACACTGCCCCCAGTGCTGTCCTCGGCTGGCCCGTGGCTGCTCCCACTAACACACCCGCCTGCAAGATGGGCCCTGCGGGGCAGCGGGGGTCTGTGTGGGCACCGCCCCCAGCGCTGTCCTCGGCTGGCCGGCCCGCTGTCGGGAACATGGCTGCTGCCACATGGAGTGTCACAGGGACCCACAGTGCCCCGTGCGTGCAGGACCTCCGTCTAGTCTGTGCCCAGCTCCTGGCTCCACTGCAAGAATGAGTCAACATCCCTGAGGGGTGGACAGGAAACTCCCCACTATGCTGTCCCTCTTTTCACAACTCAGCTCTGCTCAGACACAGATGCCAGGAGATGAACTTGAGCACAAGCAGGTATTCTCTGAGCTCCCCAAAATATTTTTTCAGATTAGTCTGTTACATTAATTATTTTCTTTCATTCTATTTTTTTAATATATATATATTGATATATATATATATATCAAGTGATTTAATATATATATATTCAATATATCAAGTGAGAAGCTGAGAGGCGGAGAGACAGACTCCTGCATGCACCCCAACTGGGATCCACCCGGCAAACCCCATTTGGTGCCACCATTCCATTGCTTCGCTCGGCAACTGAGCTATTTCAGCACCTGAGGCAGAGGCCATGGAGCCATCCTCAGCGCCTGGGGCTAACTTGCTCCATTTGTGCCATGGCTGCAGGAGGGGGAGACAGAGAGAAAGACAGAGAGAGAGAGAAGGAGGAGGGGGAGGGGTGGAGAAACAGATGGTCACTTCTTCTGTGTGCCCTGACTGGGAATTGAATCCGGGACATCCACACGCCGGGCCGATGCTCTGCCACTGAGCCAACCGGCCAGGGCCACATTAATTATGTTGGATGCTTGCAGGGACAGCACGGGTGTGGTGTGTGGCAATGGGACAGGGGTTGGCTACAAGGTGTGACTTTAGGTCCCAGGCCACAATTTCCTTGCTGTCTCGCCCTGAGAAAGCTGCTCAAACTCTCTGAGCCTTGGTTTCCTCATCCTGAACTGGGGCGACATGGAGCGCAGGGCAGGTTCAACTGGAGAACACACAAGAGGCTTGGCCCAGGGCGCAGCGACGGCCCCACTCTGTGGTTCCGTGGAGCCCCTTGGTCACTCAGTGAATCTGTGTATTGGGGACAGGCAGGCACGAGGAGGGTGGTGGCCAGCAGGCGGCCCGCGCCACGTAATCCCTGTAACCACTGAGCGTGCCCGGCGCTGTGACCCGAGGGCGGCAGGTAATCACTGAGCGCGCCCGGCGCTGTCACCTGGGGGCGGCCCGCGCCACGTAACCATTGAGCGCGCCGGCGCTGTGACCCGAGGGCGGCCCGCGCCACGTAACAACTGAGCGCACCCGGCGCTGTGACCCGAGGGCGCCACGTAATCACTGAACGCGCCCGGTGCTGTGACCCGAGGGCGGCCCGCGCCACGTAACCACTGAGCACACCCGGTGCTGTGACCCGAGGGCGCCACGTAACCACTGAGCACACCCGGTGCTGTGACCCGAGGGCGGCCCGCGCCACGTAACCACTGAACGCGCCCGGCGCTGTCACCCGAGGGCGGCCCACGCCACGTAACCACTGAACGCGCCTGGCGCTGTCACCCGAGGGCGGCCCACGCCACGTAACCACTGAACTCGCCCGGCGCTGTCACCCGAGGGCGGCCCACGCCACGTAACCACTGAACTCGCCCGGCGCTGTCACCCGAGGGCGGCCCACGCCATGTTAACCACTGAGCGCGCCTGGCGCTGTCACCCGAGGGCACCACGTAATAACTGAGTGCGCCCGGCGCTGTGACCCGAGGGCGGCCCACGCCACGTAACCACTGAACGCGCCCGGCGCTGTGACCCGAGGGCGGCCCGCGCCACGTAACCACTGAGCGCGCCCGGCGCTGTGACCCGAGGGCGGCCCGCGCCACGTAACCACTGAGCGCGCCCGGCGCTGTGACCCGAGGGCGGCCCGCGCCATGTAACCACTGAGCGCGCCCGGTGCTGTCACCCGAGGGCGGCCCGCGCCACGTAACCACTGGGCGCGCCCGGCGCTGTGACCCGAGGGCGGCCCGCGCGCCCCCGCCGGTACCTGTGGAAGGTGTGCAGTCTGCGGGCCAGCAGCCGCTCCAGCGCCACCACCTTCCCCAGGAGCAGCCCCCGCACGGCCGTCTCCTCGCGGCTGGCCGGGCTGATGCGCTGAGCCGTCAGGCGCCAGACCAGGATCTCGTGCTTCAGTTCTGTGGAGAAACAAAGCCCAGAGCTGGAGTCTCCCACCGCCTCGGAGGAGGCAGCCCCCCGGCTCCCCGCACCGCGTGGCAAGCACAGGAAACACCCCCTCCCCAGGACAGAGGGCGTTAGACACACGGTAACAGAAGGATACCAGACTCCGGGGAGGGGGCTTGCAGAAGGGCCTACGGATATCGAATGATAATGTTGTACACCTGACCATTATGTAAGGCATTAACCAATGCTACCTGAATCTACACTGTGTCCGTAAAGTCAGGGTGCACATTTGACCGGTCACAGGAAAGCAACAAAAGACGATAGAAATGTGAAATTTGCACCAAATACAAGGAAAACCCTCCCAGTTTCTGTAGGATGATGTGGCAGCATGTGCGCACGCACAGATGATGACGAAACACCATGTACACAGCGGAGCAGCCCATGGCCCTGCCAGTCGAGATGTGGACGGTACAGAGGAAAGTTCAGTGTGTTCTGTGGCTCGCTAAATTCGAATCCGTGACCAAAGTGCAACGTGAATATCGGCGCGTTTATAACGAAGCGCCACCACATAGGAATAACATGACTCGGTGGGATAAGCAGTTGAAGGAAACCGGCAGTTTGGTGGAGAAACCCCGTTCTGGTAGGCCATCAGTCAGTGACGAGTCTGTAGAGGCTATACGGGATAGCTACCTAAGGAGCCCTAAAAAATCTGTGTGTGAGCCCACATCGAACTGCACTGAATAGGTATGAAACTGGGAGAGTTTTCCTTTTATTTGATGCAGATTTCACATTTCTATCATCTTTTGTTGCTTTCCTGTGACTGGTCAAAAGTGCACCATGACTTTATGGACACACTGTATTTACTTATTTATTTGAGAGACAGAGAGATAGACAGGAGGGGAGAGAGATGAGAAGCATCAACTCATAGTTACAGCTCCAACAACAATCAGTTGTTCACTGATTGCTTTCTCATATATACCTTGACCGAGGGGCTACAGCAGAGCGAGTGACCCCTTGCTCAAGCCAGTGACCTTGGGCTCAAGCCAGCTACCATGGGGTCATGTCTATGATCCCACACTCAAGCCGGCGACCTCAAGGTTTTGAACCTAGGACCTCAGCATCCCAGGTCAATGCCTCTATCCACTGTGCCACCACTGGTCAGGTTTACCTGAATCAATTAAATTTAAAAAAAACAAAAATGAAAGAGGTACAGTTCATGGATTGAAAGTCCCTAAAAGCACCCTGCACACGAGGGGACAGACAGGGACACTCCGAGTGAGTGGCATCACCATGACCCACGCCTCCCTGAACGGTGTGCCTGCGATGACCTGCCTGCCTCTCTCTCTCTGGCTGCTCCCCCCGGAAATAAGTAAGGCGACAGTGGCCCAGTCCAGGTCTGGCCGACAAGGCGCTCCGACTCACCAACGATCTCGCTGGGCTCCTTGTTGTACAACTTCCGGTTCCAGTAGAGGAGCCGGAGGAGGGGGAAGGAGAACAGGAGGACGGAGCAGATGCCCACAAACATGTGTGCCGTGAACCCCGCGAAGTCCAGGCCCTGGGGACGGGGAACGGGAGACCGGGTGGCGGGCCCTCCTGCGGCACCACGCGGGAGCAACCCCCTCCCCTCCGCCCCCGTCGTGGAGCCGGGAGGGCGCGGGCCGAGGTCAGCGGTCAGCGGGGGCGTGCTCACCATGGCAGTGGGCATTGGCTCGAGGACCCCAGTGCCCAGCACGGAGCCTGTGGAAGGACAGGTACTTCCTCCATAGCTCCGAAAACGTTTAAAGTTTGTTTCTTTTTTTTTTTTTTTTAGTTGATTGATTTTAAGGTGAGAGACAGACAGACAGACAGACACACACATACACACACACACACACACACCGATTTGTTACAGTTCTACTCAGTTAAGCATTCATTGGTGGACTCTTGTATGTGCCCTGACTGGGGATTGAACCTGCAACCTTGGCGTATTGGAATGACGTTCTAACCAAGTGAGTCTTTTTTTGTTGTTGTTTTTTTTAGCCAAGTGAGTCTTGAAGTAAAACACCCACTACGCCGGCTCATCTGTTAGGGACTGAGTCAGCAGCAGCATCAGTTGGGCTTGTTCTAATCCCTTCAGCAAATACAGGTGGGGGGATCCCGGTGGCCCCCGCACAACAGCTGAGGCCCCCATCCCCAGGAATCTGGCCGTAGGAAACAGCTTCTTACTGACCGTGAGAACTTTAAAACTCCTTTTCTGTACTGTCCAAAGGATAATAAGTGAAAATGAATTTCACAGTTCTAGTCTGAACTCTTGACGACACGTAAAACACCAGCTGCGTGCTCCCTGGTACTTTGGTTTCATTGTAGCGTACAAGGAAATTATGTACCAGTCTTTACGAGGGCTTTCAGAGATCCCTAAAACCTTCATTTTATGAAACTTAAAAAAAAGAAATCTTAAATTCTTCATCAGTGAATTCACCCACCACCGTTGCAGAAGGAGAGCGAACATATCATTTTATCCTTCATATTCGTCTGAAGAAACCTCAGTTCCTGTCAATGTCCAATACTAAAGGTAAATACTATATATCATGTTATCCATGCATTTCCTTAAGAAATGTATCAGAGGCCCTGGCCGGTTGGCTCAGTGGTAGAGCGTCAGCCTGGCGTGCAGGAGTCCTGGGTTCGATTCCCGGCCAGGGCACACAGGAGAGGCGCCCATCTGCTTCTCCACCCCTCCCCCTCTCCTTCTCGCGCTCTCTCTCTCTCTCTTCTCCTCCCGCAGTCCAGGCTCCATTGGAGCAAGGTTGGCCCGGGCACTTGAGGATGGCTCTGTGGCCTCCGCCTCAGGTGCTAGAATGGATCTTGTTGCAGCGGAGCAATGCCCTAGATGGGCAGAGCATCGCCCCCTGGTGGGCGTGCCGGGTGGATCCCGGTCGGGCGCATGCGGGAGTCTGTCTGTCTGCCTCCCCACTTCTAACTTTGGAAAAATAAAAATAAATAAATAAATGTATCAGAATAGGAATGAAGTTCAGACCACTTGAGTCTACACTGGCCAGTCAGTCCCCTCACCTCCTACTGCCCAGATAACCGAGAGCGACTCCCAGGAAGAGGTGACCCGCGGGGGATGTCCCTCCTAAAGGTGTCCACGTGGAGGAGAATGCCCCGTGGGCCAGGAAGCGGGTCTGTTGGTGCTGGACGCTGCCCTGCCCCACGGGGGACTCACCATCTTCCTCAGCTCCTGGTTGGAAACGATGATGACGTTTGGCGGGTCCCCAATGGCGGTGGCAGCCCCCCCGATGTTGGTGAAGATCACTTCTGCGATCAGGACTTGCCTGGGGTCAAGGTTGAGCACCTCGCACAGCCTGTTGCCGAGAAGGGGAAGAGGGATGCCGTCCGCGGCCCGCACGGTCGAAGGGGCACGTGCAACCCTAGTATTTTTAAAGCACTTGCTTGTGCAAGGGACACACATACACACACACACACACACACACACACACACCCCTATATGTGGGACCATGCTGGGGGGATGAACACAACACGGCCACAAGGAACAGGCGACTCTCAGAACGGTGTTCTCTGAAAGGGAGCCCATCACCCATCTGGACCGTCCCTGCTTGAAAATGTGCCCTGCCGCCCACAGGTCTGGAGGGAGCACTGTCCCTGCGGGCAGGCCCCACGGGCAGAGCAGGCCGGGATGCAGGTGAATGAGGCCTGGCCCCCAGACCCGTCCGTCAGGGCTGGCCAGGGCAGGAAGCACCGCCGTCCAGTGGCTCACACCGCGCCCGCACACCCAGTCCCTCACCCGCCCACCTGCAGGCCCCACGGGCAGAGCAGGCCGGGATGCAGGTGAATGAGGCCTGGCCCCCAGACCCGTCCGTCAGGGCTGGCCAGGGCAGGAAGCACCGCCGTCCAGTGGCTCACACCGTGCCCGCACACCCAGTCCCTCACCCGCCCACCCGCCCTTTCTCAGGTGTGGGGCGTTCACGCCCCTGCCCTATAGTGACCACCGTGAAGGGCGTTCACACCCCTGCCCTATGATGACCACCGTGAAGGGCGTTCACGCCCCTGCCCTATAGTGACCACCGTGAAGGGCGTTCACACCCCTGCCCTATGATGACCACCGTGAACTGCTTCCTTAGAGAAGGGGCCCACACTCTGCGGTGGGAAGGGGGGTCCCCACCTTGGCTGCACCCTAGACTTCCTTGGGACGCTGTGGGAGCCCCAAGCCCAGCCCACAGCAGACTGCTCCCCAGGGGGTGGGCCCCGGAGCAGGAGACAGCTCCCCACGGGGGTCCACTGACCACACAGTTGGTAGGTGTTACTGTAAGAAACAGGAAGGACATCGTGGCGTCTTCCACACGGGCCCGTCCACACTGACCCGTTCCACAGAGAAGCAGGGTCTCCAGGCTGACAGGAGGCAGGGGGTCCCTTCCCACCCTCTCCTGGCCTCATCCAGAATCAGTCCTGAGCTCTGGCTGGTAACTTTGAACTTAACTGTCTCACACCTCCCGCCCTGGAGGGTCTCCTGTCTGGTGGAGCCTTCCCACCCTCTCCTGGCCTCATCCAGAATCAGTCCTGAGCTCTGGCTGGTAACTTTGAACTTAACTGTCTCACACCTCCCGCCCTGGAGGGTCTCCTATCTGGTGGAGCCCCCAGAACACTAGCTGCCTCTGATGGTGCAGCCCAGACCGGGCAGCGGAAGTGACCTGTCCGAAGCCCCTCGCTACCTAACTTGTCGCCTGTGCCTCCAGTGGGGGGGGCTACCTCCCCTCAGGACCAGGCAGGACGAGATGGGGCCCTCCCACTGCTCCCCCACGCCTGTGACTGGTGCCAGGGATGAGAGGACAAGTGTCCCCTTGGCCCCTGACAGCATGTCCATGCAGGATGGTGAGGCCCATGTCTCCCGACTCTCGCCAGCCTGACACCCACACGGGCCACCCTGCGTACCTTATGGTCACAGGAGTGAAGAGGAGGGACGTGGTGACATTGTCCAGGAAGGCAGACAGGACGGCGGCAAAGAGGCACAGCATGAAGATCATGGGCCACACTCTTCCCCGGGACAGTCGGTAGGCCTAGGACACACACACGCAGGGAGAGGGACAGGCTGGGGTCAGCGGGCGGAAGAACAGACCTGAGAACCTGGAGCCCAAATGCACGCTGCAGCAAAGTGGATCCAAACTTAGACCCCCAGGTCCCCAGGTCGGCCAAGATGCAGCAGTGGCAGCCAAGCATGGTCATTCTTGTTGTAAGGAACCAAAAAGCTGAAAATTAATATTGATATTCTTTTTTTTTTATAATTTTTAAAAAAATTTTTTACTTATTCATTTTTTTTAGAGAGGAGAGGGAGAGACAGAAAGAGAGAGAGAGAGGAGAGACAGAGAGAGAGAAGGGGGAGGAGCTAGAAGCATCAACTCCCATATGTGCCTTGACCAGGCAAGCCCAGGGTTTCGAACCGGCGACCTCAGTATTTCCAGGTCGACACTTTATCCACTGTGCCACCACAGGTCAGGCAATATTGATATTCTGGGAGAAAAGGTCAGGCTTTCCTATCAGGCATTCCTGTCCCATCCCTCCTTTGGGGAGGGGAGGGAGAAGAATGTAGAAGTTTCTGGCTCGCAAGAACAATAGGTCATTTAGTTTTAAATCTAAAATAAAGGTTATATGAAAAAAAATCACACACCATGATCAAGTGGGATTTATTCTGGGGAGGCAAGGCTGGTACAATATTCACAAATCAATCAATGTGATTCATCACATAAACAAAAGGAAGGAGAAAAAACCACATAATAATTTCAATAGATGCAGAAAAAGCATTTGATAAAATCCAGCACCCATTCATGATCAAAACTCTCAGCAAAGTGGGAATACAGGGAACATACCTCAACATGATAAAAGCCATCTATGACAAACCCACAGCCAACATCATACTCAAAGGGCAAAAATGAAAAGCAATCCCTTTAAGATCAGGAACAAGGCAGGGGTGCCCCCTTTCACCACTCTTATTCAACATAGTCCTGGAAGTCCTAGCCACAGCAATCAGACAAGAAGAAGAAATAAAAAGCATCCAAATTGGAAAAGAAGTAAAACTATCATTATTTGCAGATGATATGATATTGTATATAGAAAACCCTAAAGTCTCAGTCAAAAAACTACTTGACCTGATAAATGAATTCAGCAAGGTGGCAGGATATAAAATTAATACTCAGAAATCAGAGGCATTTTTATATACTAACAATGAACTGTCAGAAAGAGAAATTAAGGAAGCAATCCCCTTCACCATTGCAACCAAAAAAATAAAGTACCTAGGAATAAATTTAACCAGGGAGATTAAAGACTTGTACTCGGAAAATTATAAAACATTGATAAAAGAAATCAGGGAAGATACAAACAAGTGGAAGCATATACCGTGCTCATGGTTAGGAAGAATAAACATCATTAAAATGTCTAAATTACCCAGAGCAATTTATAAATTCAATGCAATACCAATTAAAACACCAATGATTTACTTCAAAGATATAGAACAGGGCCCTGGCCGGTTGGCTCAGCAGTAGAGCGTCGGCCTAGCATGCGGAGGACCCGGGTTCGATTCCCGGCCAGGGCACACAGGAGAAGCGCCCATTTGCTTCTCCACCCCTCCGCTGCGCTTTCCTCTCTGTCTCTCTCTTCCTCTCCCGCAGCTGAGGCTCCATTGGAGCAAAGATGGCCCGGGCACTGGGGATGGCTCTGTGGCCTCTGCCTCAGGCGCTAGAGTAGCTCTGGTCGCAACATGGCGACGCCCAGGATGGGCAGAGCATCGCCCCCTGGTGGGCAGAGCGTTGCCCCATGGTGGGCGTGCCGGGTGGATCCCGGTCGGGCGCATGCGGGAGTCTGTCTGACTGTCTCTCCCTGTTTCCAGCTTCAGAAAAATGAAAAAAAAAAAAAAAAAGATATAGAACACATATTCCAAAAATTTATATGGAACCAAAAGAGAATACGAATAGCCTCAGCAGTCTTGAAAAGGAAGAATAAAGTGGGAGGTATCACACTTCCGGATATCAAGTTATACTACAAGGCCATTGTACTCAAAACAGCATAAGAACAGGCATATAGATCAATGGAACAGAACTGAGAACCTAGAAATAAACCCGCACTTTTATGGACAACTGATATTTGACAAAGGAGGTAAGAGCATACATTGGAGTAAAGACAGCCTCTTCAACAAATGGTGTTGGGAAAATTGGACAGCTACCTGCAAAAAATGAAACTAGATCACCAACTTACACCATTCACAAAAATAAACTCAAAATGGATAAAAGACTTAAATGTAAGCCGTAAAGCCATAAGCATCTTAGAAGAAAACAGGCAGTAAGCTCTCTGACATCTCTCGCAGCGATATATTTGCTGATTTATCTCCACGGGCAAGTGAAATAAAAGACAGGATAAACAAATGGGACTATATCAAACTAAAAAGCTTTTGCACAGCTAAAGACAATAAGAACAGAATAAAAGACAAACTACACAATGGGAGAATATATCTGACAATATGTCTGATAAGGGGTTAATAACCAAAATTTATAAAGAACTTGTAAAACTCAATACCAGGAAGACAAACAATCCAATCAAAAAATGGGCAAAAGAAATGAATAGACACTTCTCCAAAGAGGACATACAGATGGCCAATAGGCATATGAAAAAATGCTCAACATCACTAATCATTAGAGAAATGCAAATTAAAACCACAATGAGATATCACCTCACACCAGTCAGAATGGCGCTCATCAACAAAACAATACAGAATAAGTGCTGGCGAGGATGTGGAGAAAAGGGAACCCTCCTGCACTGCTGGTGCGAATGCAGACTGGTGCAGCCACTGTGGAAAACAGTATGGAGATTCCTCAAGAAATTAAAAATCGAACTGCCTTTTGACCCAGCTATACCACTTTTAGGGATGTACCCCAAGAACACCATAGCACTGTTTGAAAAGAAGAAATGCACCCCCATGTTTATGGCAGCATTGTTCACAATAGCGAAGATCTGGAAACAGCCCAAGTGTCCGTCAGTGGATGAGTGGATTAAAAAGCTTTGGTACATATATATACTATGGAATACTACTCAGCCATAAGAAATGATGACATCGGATCATGTACAACAACATGGATGGACCTTGATAACATTATACTGAGCGAAATAAGTAAATCAAAAAAAACTAAGAACTATATGATTCCATACATAGATGGGACATAAAAATGAGACTCAGAGACATGGACAAGAGTGTGGGGGTTACGGGGGGGGGGGGGAGGGAGGGGGCTGGGGGAGGGGAGGGGCACAAAGAAAACCGTTAGAAGGTGACGGAAGACGATTGGACTTTGGGTGATGGGAATGCAGCATAATCAGATGTCAAAATAACCTAGAGCTGTTTTCTCTGAACATATGTACCCTGATTTATCAATGTCACCCCATTAAAATTAATTTTAAAAAAAAAACATACACAAGACACAACATACACAAAAAGATGGAGACAGGGGACTCCCAGCCTCTAGGACTGAGAGCCCAGATCTCTGCAGCCTCACCGTATTTACTGGCCTCTTTGCTCATCAAGCAAATTAGCACAACCTGTGTCAAATTAGCCTACAGTGAATTCAGGTACAGAGAAAGATGATCCACTGATGCATCCCAGGCATGTAGGGAAATGGCCACAGGGATCAGCTGCTGCCTATAAACAATCGCGGTAGTGCTCTCTGGAGCCGTGTTCTGCGCCCCCAGGACCAGGCGTTTGGAAGTCCACACCCAAGACTTGTCTCAAGGCGGCAGTTTGATCTCTCAGCCATTCTCCTACAGTCAGTCTGTCAAAGCTGTAATTCAAATACTCTGTAAATTTCATACTAGTTTTCAAAAATTCATTTTTCTCTTTTTTCATTATTTGTGTGTGTGTGTGTGTGTGTGTGACAGAGACAGAGAGGGACAGATAGACGGGAGGGGAGAGATATGAGAAGCATCAACTCTTCGTTGCAGCACCTTAGTTGTTCATTGATTGCTTTCTCATATGTGCCTTGCCCAGGGGGCTACAGCAGAGCCAGTGACCCTTTGCTCGAGCCAGCGACCTGGGGCTCAGGCTGGTGAGCCTCGCTCAGGCCAGATGGGCCTGTGCTCAGACCAGCAACCTTGGGATTTTGAACCTGGATCCTCCCTGTCCCAGTCCAATGCTCTATCCACTGCACCACTGCCTGGTAAGGCAAGAATTCATTTTCATTTTCAAATTAACAGTACATGTGATCACTTAAGGAAAAAAAAAATGTAATTTATGATATCGTTTCCTGTCATTATTTATTTTTTTCTGTGTAAGTTAATATCAATCTCCACACTCTGTGTGTGAAATTTAATGTAGATTGCTTCAGGACTCATGAACTGGAACCAAAACACTATAATAAATATTCACAGTTATATGACTCAAATAAAATGATTTTTCTGTACCTAAAAAATAAAAAAAAAATAAAAAATAAAAGTTAACTGAGAAACTTCTCTTTCAATAGGAGGCAGAATTGACGTACCACCTGGCATTGACTATGGTTCCTCCCCCTTCCTGGAATCTTGAGGGTAAAATACCTCTAGGCTAGTGAGGGAAGAGGAACCCTGAAAGATTCGTAAACATCTTCGATTGTGTTACCTTGAAAGTCTGTGTTGGCGCAGTGGATAAAGTGTCAACCTGGAAACGCTGAGGTTGCCGGTTCAAAACCCTGGGCTTGCCTGGTCAAGGCACATATGGGAGTTGATGCTTTCTGCTCCTCCCCCCTTCTCTCTCTCTCTCTCCCCTCTCTATAATGAATAAATTTAAAAAAAAAATTTAAAAAAAAGAAAGTCTTAATGTTTCTGTGTATCCCCTAAACAAATGTTGCCAGCTTGTGCCCTGACGTCACGCTCTCCCCCCGCCCGTGTGTGATCAAGGGTATATAAGCAGCCCCTGAACTATTTTGGGGGACTGCACAATTTGGGCCTGCAGATGCCCCATGTCAGCCATATGCGGCCAGCATATTTAATAAATCTCCTCCTTTAATAAAACTCTTCAAAATTCATCTGGACTGGGTGTCTCTATGTGAACTCCACGAAGTGAGGTAGGGTGCCTTTCAGAATCTGGGGTGTGGTCCTTTATAACATTCTAAATCCACTGTGGCCTGCCTTCCCTCTCTCCAAACCGCCCTCTCCAGCATGCCCTGTCACGGTCCCTTTTGTGACAAGGTGATATCCCCTCCCCCCTTCCTATTAACATGCTCCAACATTTTCCAACCTGCTTTCATTGAGGCATCTGGGGCTGTGACGTCGGTACCCACCTGCCCCAGAGCCTGCAGATCCCAGAGGGGGCCTAGGGACCCTGTTAGTACCAAGGTTTTGAAGGTAGGAGAGGCCAGATATCAGTCTGGAAGGTGCCTAGACGGTTCCCAAAGCTGGCAGAAACCCCAGCACAGTTCTGTCCGTCTGAGTTTGCCAAGGGCTGTGTTGAGGACAGATTTTAAGCCATTTTCTATTCTACAGGAAACACACAGGCAAGACCTCGGCCGCCTCCCGGATGGATAGGACCCGCAGAGTCTAGGGACCCGAACTTCCTGGTAGACTCCTTGGGGTTCCAGTTGTAAAAGTGAATGTTTTATAAGTTCAATGTTTAGAAAAGAGGTCATTGAACGGGGCAGGGGGAGGTGCTGGAGGGTAGAGAGGGGACAGATGGTGATGGAAGGACTCTTAAACTCGGGGGTGGTGGCCCTGGCCGGTTGGCTCAGTGGTAGAGCGTCAGCCTGGCGTGTGGAAGTCCCGGGTTCGATTCCTGGCCAGGGCACACAGGAGAAGCGCCCATCTGCTTCTCCACCCCTCCCCCCTCTCCTTCCTCTCTGTCTCTCTCTTCCCCTCTCGCAGCTGAGGCTCCATTGGAGCAAAGATGGCCGGGGCGCTGGGGATGGCTCCTTGGCCTCTGCCCCAGGTGCTAGAATGGCTCTGGTCGCAACAGAGCGACGCCCCAGAGGGGCAGAGCATCGCCCCCTGGTGGGCGTGTCGGGCGGATCCCGGTCAGGAGCATGCAGGAGTCTGTCTGACTGTCTCTCCCGGTTTCTAGCTTCAGAAAAATACAAAAAAAAAACAAAAAACAAAAAACAAAAAAAAAATCGGGGGTGGCGAACACACAAGGCAACATACAGATGATGTATTATAGAACTGGGCACCTGAAACCTGTGTAAAACTGCATTAACCAAGGTCACTCCCAATCAATTCCGCTTAAAAACGTTGTATTTGTCCAAAGCGGTCACTGAAATGATTTCACCAAGAAACAAAGGAATCAGAAGCCCGAGGACTGGAAATATTTAGATGCTCCGAGAGGCAGAACAGTCTGGGATGTGCGGCCCTCAACCTGCTTGGCAGGCAGGGGGGGACTTAATGGTGGGCGCCCCGGGTGTGCGCCCTGGGCCCCGACTTCAGAAGGGGCCCGAATACCCCACCTTTACACTTTTTTCTTTTTTTTTTTTTTTTTTTTTTTTTTTTTTTTTTTTTTTTTTTTTTCTTTTTTCATTTTTCTGAAGCTTGGAAACAGGGAGAGACAGTCAGACAGACTCCCGCATGCGCCCGACCGGGATCCACCCAGCACGCCCACCAGGGGCGACGCTCTGCCCACCAGGGGGCGATGCTCTGCCCATCCTGGGCGTCGCCATGTTGCGACCAGAGCCACTCTAGCGCCTGAGGTATAGGCCACAGAGCCATCCCCAGCGCCCGGGCCATCTTTGCTCCAATGGAGCCTTGGCTGCGGGAGGGGAAGAGAGAGACAGAGAGGAAAGCACGGCGGAGGGGTGGAGAAGCAAATGGGCGCTTCTCCTGTGTGCCCTGGCCGGGAATCGAACCCGGGTCCTCCGCACGCTAGGCCGACGCTCTACCGCTGAGCCAACCGGCCAGGGCCACTTTTTTCTTAATGACACCAAGTTTGGTTTCAGATGTGCAATGTTCACGTGAAGTGTACATCATATTTTTTATTTATTTAAAAATATGGTTAACATGTATTTTTATTTTCCCTGTCTCTCTCTCTCTCTCTCTCTCTCTCTCTCTCTCTCTCTTTTTTAAGGGGCCCAATATTTTTTTCTGCGCCTGAGGCCTCAACCGACCTTAATCCGCCTCTGGTCGTTGGCAGGGTTAGCTGATTTGTCCCAATCATTTCATTTCAATAATTTACACAAACACTGACTGACCTCCAGCACTCTCCTCCTCGGCCTCCTTCAGCCAGCCATTCATGGAGAAGCTAAAAGCGTCCCTCGGGCCCACCTAACTCCCACCCCAAGCCTGGCAGAAGGGAGCCGTTGCTAAAGGAGACCAGCGTTTTACAATACTTGCTCTACGCAGGAGCCTGAAACGCCCCCCCCCCCCCCACTGTGGAACGGGAGAAACATAAACCGACCGACAGACAGACACCTGACGGTCAGTGAGCCTACCTTGACTGCGCAGTAATCGAAGAACCCCGTTTCTGAAGAGATGGCGACTAGGATCATCTGAGGGGAGGAGAGAAAAGGAGATGGGGGCGGGGGGCGGAGGGAGGCGTTAGCCCCATTCCGGAATGACGGAAGTCCAAAGAGTGTCGGCCACAGGCCCCCGCCAGAAACATGCCGTGGCGTCAAGCACCTGTCCTCTGCTGAGTGGACACCACTCGCGGACCCCCTGCAGGGGGCTCCCCGCTAGAGGCCGGGTAGCTCAGTGGGTTAGTGTTGTCCCCTCATGTGCCCAACGTTGCGAGTTCCATCCCCGGTCAGGGCACGTAAGAGAATCAACCAATGAATGCATGAAGGAGTGGAACAACACATCGATGGTTCTCTCTCTCTTTTCCTCTCTCTCTCTCCTCCTTACCCTCTCTCTCTCTCTCTTTCTCAAATCAATGAAAAAAAATTTTTTTTTTTAATGAAAAATTTTTAAAAAAAAGACAAAAGGACTCAGCCAGCCCCACTGCTGCCCAGGTCCTTGTCCAGTTCCACGTATTCTAGTGACATGGGTTTAGGACTCACGTTCATGCCACGTATGCATCTCAAAGTCCCTTTCCTGCCGGTCGACCTGGTGACGCCCCTCTACCCAGCACAGAGCATGGGGCTGGGGGACCGTGCACAATGCCTGCCCACTTAGCAAACCCATAAACCACGATGACAAGGTGGGGGGCGATGACTTCTGACAGCCACACGATGACAGCCACTTCTCTGGTCCCCGGAACGGGTACGGCTCATTCATTTGACATAGTTCACTCTATCTGCTAAGGGCAGTTGTGCAAAGAGTTGGCTGCATTTCCTAAACGGTCACAATGATTTCCCGGCGAGACTAACCAGGGCACCTGATGTTCCGTGCCACCTCGGAAGAATCGAGCTAGACCCTGCACAGACACTTCCAAGCTAACCCTCGCTGCCCAAGCAGCTGGGTGTCTTTGGAATCATGAAGGATTAGCAGCAGGAGAGGCAGGAGTCCAGGGTCGCAGCAGCCACGGAGCGGGTCCCACCGGGAGGACTGTGCTTACCATGCCGAACAGCAGGGCCAGGGTCTCGAAATCAATCCACTCCACCACGTCAGTCAGGCTGGGTCTCTGCAATCCAACCAGACACGGCCAGCGCCCGTTAATCCTGCCGACATCCCTCCCGGTGCCCATCCGTAAAAAACCACATCGCCCTCTGGGGCAGTGGGTGTTCCACCTTTTTACAGGCGGGAACCGGTGACATTAGGCGACTTATCTCGGGAGACCCCGAAGGCAGAAATCACCCTGAGCATAAACAAATTCGACTGAGATCACTGGGACGAGGACCCTCCCGTCACATCAGGGTGGTCAACTCTTCCGCGGACCAATGTGAGGTTTTCTGGCAGACAATCACGGCTTTACAACAGACCCACACCTTCGGTCAGCACCAGGACTCACACCTCCCTTGCCCTTCAGGTCCAGTAGGCTCTGGAGCGTGGGGACAGCGGAGGTCACAGGGAATGAGGAGCACAGATTGTGACATGAAGACAGTTTGAGACTCTGGCAAACGGAAGAACGACCACACGGTGGCCGAAAGAGCTGCCCCCAGCACGTCCCTTCCATGTGCCCCATTCATGATTTTTTAAAACAAAATCGCTGCTACTACGCTCCTCTTTAACAACTAATAAACATAAGGGTGGTCTATGAGCCTGACCAGGCGGAGGCGCAGTGGATAGAGCGTTGGACTGGGACGTGGAGGACCCAGGTTTGAGACCCCGAGGTTGCCGGCTTGAGCATGGGCTCATCTGGTTTGAGCAAAGGCTCACCAGCTTGAGTGCAGGGTCACTGGCTTGAGCAAGGGGTCACTCGCTCTGCTGTAACCCCCCGATCAAGGCACATATGAGAAAGCAATCAGTGAACAACTAAGGTGCCACGACGAAGATTTGATGCTTCTCACCTCTCTCCCTTCCTGTCTGTTTGTTCCTATCTGTCTCTCTCTCTGTCTCTATCACCAAAAAAAAAAAAAAAAAAAGTGATTTATGAAAGAGTGTTAGGATTCTGGGATATTTTACCTTAGTTTATATCAACTCTTGCCAAGAGAAAGGTGGAGAGGGAACTGGACATAGGACTCACAGCGCGTAGCCTTACACGGGTTTTTAAATCAGTTCTTATTCTCTGGTTGACTGAAGGGCCTTCAGAAGCAGTTCTCAGAACAAGTGTTTGGAGAGCCAAGAGTTGTCTTTGGGTCCAGTTCCGTGTGGTGCCACCTTGCTCAGTTCTGGCCCGGCCCCTCCCATGTCCGCAGCCTCCCCGGCAATCCCTCTGTCCCTTCCCACGCCCCCGCGGCGTGCGCAGGTGGGCCGGGCTCAGAACCCAACGGGACATGTCACCACTTACATTGCCAGTCACAGCCAGGGCCGCCAAGGCAGCCAGCGAGCCCAGCATGGCTGCCAGGGTCCTGTGGACGATCTGGAAAGAAAAGTAGGAAACCGGTGTAGTTCATCCTCCGAAAGAGTCATTTTCAGCCCTGGCCGGTTGGCTCAGTGGTAGAGCGTCGGCCTGGCGTACGGGGGACCCGGGTTCGATTCCCATCCAGGTCACATAGGAGAAGCGCCCATCTGCTTCTCCACCCCTCCCCCTCTCCTTCCTCTCTGTCTCTCTCTTCCCCTCCTGCAGCCAAGGCTCCATTGGAGCAAAGTTGGTCCGGGCACTGAGGATGGCTCTGTGGCCTCTGCCTCAGGTGCTAGAATGGCTCCGGCTGCAATGGAGCAATGCCCCAGATGGGCAGAGCATCGCCCCCTGGTGGGCATGCCGGTTGGATCCTGGTCAGGTGCATGCGGGAGTTTGTTTGACTGCCTCCCCACTTCTCATTTCAGAAAAATACCAAAAGAAAAGAAGCAAAGGCAAGTCTAGAGTGGAGGGTGAGTTTACCTCGAATATAATCAGCACGTACACCCCGGCGAGGATGATGGCGGCGATGGTCACCTGCGCTTCCACGCTGGCGCGGAGGTACTGGTGGGCCACCAGGAGGGGAATGACCGGGGTCTGCTGCAGGGCGGCGCGGATGCTGAGGGAAACGCTCTCTCTAGGGAAAGAGACAAACACCTCAGCGCGGGCGCGGGAGACAGACCTGCAGCCGGCGACCTGAGCTGTCCCCTTGGAGTCCCTCTAACACAGGTAGTCACCACGGCCATCGCCAGAGCTCAGGTGACCTCGGACCTGGCAGGTGAGGAGCCCTGAGCACACGGGTGAGCGGGGCTGGGGGATGCGGGACACAGATGATTGGCCCCCAAAATCAGAGCCCCACAGACGGAAACGTCTTAAAGTAAGTGAGTCCCAGACAACCACCCCCACGCCCTCGCTCCCTGGGGACCCACCTGCTCGGGACCTCAAAGATCCTGCTCACCACCACGTGCTCGCTCCGCTGCGGATTTAAAAGTACCGTCCAGTTGTAAGTGACCTATAAGAGGCGACACGTAAAACCGTGATCAGGCTTTGAGCTGGAATGTCACCCAGGAGCCAGGGTGTGACCAACGTCCGCCAGCCTCAGGAACTGGGGTGTCGGGGTGTCCTCTGTACGCGAGGGGAAGCCCAGGCTTAAGGCATTCAAACAACAACAACGAAGTGCTTCTCAGGATGGACTGTAACCCAGTATAAAAAAAAACAATAAGAAACTGACACGCTTGATTTGACGGAAAGGGTAAGAGTTCCATAACCGGGTTAGAGAAAGGGTGGGTAAAAAGAATTTCAAAGGCAGAGCCAAAGATACAGGGCTTGCCTAGTCACGGTGTCTTCGCCCCATCCCATCCACCCGAGAGGAAACTCAAGTTCATAAAGAGACGGGTGTTTTTAAACCGCATCTCAGACAGCTCATCGGTCTGACCTGTGGCAGCCGCCGCCTGGAGCCGGGAGCGCTGGCCTGGGTCACCGTCACCACGACATGCTCTTCTCCCCCGGGACGACTGGGGCCACCGGCCACCAGGGGCCCCGCCAGGTCAACCTGGAGCAGCTTGGAATCGGCTCTGCTGCTGATGTTTGCCGCTGGGGGAAGGTCAAGGTGAACCACGGAGCAAGGACAGGCCCGGAGTCTCCCCCGCCATCCGCCCCACGCACACCCACACTGGAAGACGCCCAGAGGCTTGCACGACCGACCGGCCCTTCCCTCCAAGTTCACGATCGATCGGCCAGCGCCCAACCTCTCTGGCTCTCCCTCCCGACAGGTGCGATGGGTCTCACCTCGCTGGACCCTGTCTGTGCGTTTTGCATCCCGCGGTTTAATGTCTAAGCGGCGTCTCCCTGTCCTGCCGCTGTCCCCACGTCCCCACGCTCGCTCGCGCTGGCAGCCAGCCTGAGACTTCTGCCGCGGGGGGGGGGGGGAGGGCAGACAGGAGCCGCTGCCAGAGTCAGCAGTCCTAACACGGCCCACACCACACCCAGTCCCGGAGAGCCGGGACTCCACTGCGGGAAGTCATGGCCAGAACGGAGAGTAAGAACTCTGACAGCAGCTGAGTCAGGCTGAGTCAGGGTCGTCTGCTGCTGCCAGAGGGAAACCCCGCGGGCGAGGCCCCGGTCAGGGAGGGGTTGATCAGGAGAGGTCTGTAATCCCCTGGCCCGTCCCCGGGGCGGCCCTGACCCTGAGCTCCACACCCTCTGCTCGAGGACTGCACATACGGAGAAGCCTGGGCCACTCAGCCCTCCCCTATCTGCTCCAGGCCGACTCTCGCCTCTGCTGCAAGGGCCTGCAGTGGGGCGGTTGTGGGGGGCCTCGTGTGGCAGCCTGCCCAGCCACTGCACTTCCCGCAGGGAACCCCGCTGAAGGTAGAAAAGACATCTCGAGGCCCGAGCCAGCTGGCCCAGTGGTACGGCATCAACTGGGCGTGTGGAAGTCCCGGATTCGATTCCCAGTCAGGGCACACAGGAGAAATGATCATCTGATTCTCCTCCCCTCCCCCTTCTCTCTCTCTCTCTCTCTCTCTCTCTCTCTCTCTCTCTCTCTCTTCCCCTCCCACAGCCGTGGCTTGAATGGTCCAAGCACATTGGCCCTGGGCACTGAGGATGGCTCTGTGGATCCTCCACCTCAGGTGCTAAAAATAGCTCGGTTGCAAGCAGGGCCTCAGATAGGCAGAGCATCGGCCCCAGACGGGGCATGCCCAGTGAATCCCGGGCAGGGTGCATGCGGGAGTCTGTCACTCTATCCCTCCTCCTCTCACTTGGAAAAAAACAAAAGCATCTCAAAATGGTCCACACGGTATAAAAGGGCTCAGGAGTCCAAGAGCGGCTCACTGGTGTGTAGGAGACTCCGTAGGCAATTGTTTCATTCTTCTTGAAAGTCCCACACAGAACCCGGTGCCGTACAGAGCAGACCGAGGGAGAGGGCAGAACCTCACCCCCTCCAGGGAGTTTGCAGGGGCTGCACTGAGTGTCGGAAGCAACCATGAAAGGTCCACTCTTTGTCCATTGTCTAGTTCCTTCAGCAAAAGATGCTCTTTTGTTTGTTTTCTTTAATTATATATATATATATATATATATATAAAAAATATCCTGGGCAAAAGGTGGTAAGAAAAGTCTCAGAGAGGCACTGGCTGCTCTTGCCACACCACGTTATCCCCACCCGGGTCTTTCCACGGGGCGGACACGGGCGTGGGGTAGGGGGAAATTCTGCACAGACAGCGGAGACCTGGGGGAAACCCAGGCGATGAAACGGCGCCAACTCCAGGCCGACGTCGGAACAGCAGCCTCAGTTCAGTGAACGGGGAGCATCTCTCAAGCCGCCCGGGCTCTTTCGTCCTCCCTGCCGGCGCCGTCCCTCCTGGCGAGAGGACCCGGTAACCATGGAAACACCCTCCACAGAGGCACCCTGCTGTGCTTCGGCTAAAGGACAGGGGTGCCGACGCAGGTGTCTGCCTGCCGGGCCCCTTGCGAGCAGCCTGGCCCGGCCTGGAATGGCCCAGGGGTCCAGGCGAAGGTCAGGGAGGAAGGATGTGGGGCTCTCTGCTCACAGGGACGACCGTGACAACGCCCTCGCCGACCTTTGAAAGCCGGCCGGGGTCACCCCCTCTCTCAGCTGGTGCAGAGGACACTTTGCAGAGAATCCCTGTTCCGAGGACCAGCTCCCCTGCACAGCTGGGGATATTCAGGGCCCCCCCCCCGAGCAGTGGCGAGCACCCCTCTCTCACCTTCCCGCTGGGGCTGGACCCCGCTGGCTCCTGTCTCCACCCCCACCCCCACCCAGCCAGGCCCAAAGCCGGCAGCCTCCTCACTGCCTCTCCCCCCTTTCACAAAGCCAAGGTCTTGGGATAGGGTCAGCAGGCTTCCAGTAGTGGGTCACGCCCTGGGCCAGAACCAGAGCGTTTTTCTGAGCGGGAAGTTCCGAGCAGCCCCCCGTGGAGGGTCAGGAACAACTCAGAGACCAGGGAGCGCCGCTCCGCCCCGGGCCTGTCTCCTGGGACGGCCCCCAGCTCTCTCCACCTCTGTTTCCCTCTGCACCTGACACGGCTCTGGGAGGGCCGCGTACAGCTGCTCTGGCACAGGCTGCAGAGAAGGACCCGCTTGCCGGCCAGCTGTGGGGCTGGCTGAGCCAGACCTGGCACGCTTGCTGGAGCGGCTTGCTACTCAGGAAGAGTGTTCTGTGACACGCATTCTGTCTCTAAAGCATTACGAGGTGACGTGCTGGCGTGAAGACCGTTCTTTGTCACCGTCTGATCTTACTGTCCCAGCCTGCCACACTACCCCCAAGAGGGTCACACAGGAGCCGTCACAGGGAGAAGTGTGGGGGCTTCGCCAAATGGTCCCCTCCCCCCTGAAAAAACACAACACGCAGCAGACTGCTGGCGACTACAAGAAAACCTACCCAATTTCCTAACATTTCAGGTCACCCAGATTATCCACTGAAGGTACTAAAGGAAAAAAAAAACAAAACAAAACAGCTCATGGAAGTTCTCTGAATGATCCGACTCCTTCTTTAAAAGGTAACCAGAGGGGAGGGGAGCAGAGAGGGACTGATGCATGGTGAGGAAACCGATCTGACTTCGGGCGCGGGGCACACAACACCATCAACCACCAATGCCACAGAAATGTTTACCCCCAACCTATGTATTTTTATGGACCAACGTCGCCCCGTTAAGTTTAATTTCTAAATTTGAAAAAAAAAAAGAAAGAAAGAAAAATAGGAAAAAAGATCATCAGAGATCCCACCAAACACAGAAGCAGGCAAGATTAAACCAGAAAATTTAAAAATCACTCCGGGGCAAGTGTGGGCTTAGCGTGGGCATGCGGAGCCCCTGGAGGAGGGGGGGGGCACAGAATCGGGGGGTTGACACCTTCCAGGCTTTTCCTCTGGGGTCCTCACCCAGCAGGTGCGCAGATGGAAGACGGGGGGACTCCCGAGAAAACCTCGATTTTACCCGGGAACACAGCACATCTGGCAGCCGGAGGGCGGCTCCCCACAGCAGTGGGGGGCGGGTGTGAGGCGAAGGCTTATGCCCCTGGGTGCAGAGACAGTCGGAGAGGGGTTACCACAGCAACCGCAAACAGCAACACGGCCAACCTCGGACCAAACCAACACAAGCTCCTCTGCTAGTGCTCAGAGAAGTGAAGACACATTCCCCTCCGAGCTTGGCCTCAGGGCTAGGGACGGAGTGTCCCTGTCCCCACAAAATCCACGTTCAACCTGCCACACACACACACACTATGTGGCTGTATTTGGAGACAGGGGTCTCTGAGGAGCTTAAATGAGGTCATCCAAGGACGCTACCAAGGACCATATGGTCTCCCTCGTATGTGGAAGCTAATGAACAAAATAGACTAACGAACAGCAGAGAGATAGACTCGTACACAGTGAGCAGGCTGTCAGGGCGGGCGAAGGGGTCGAGGGGTTGAGCAAAAAAAAAAGGACAAAGAAAGACAAAGAAGACTCGTGGACCCAGACGCACAGTGTGGTGACTGCGCAGGGTGGGGGTTGGTGAAGGGGGTAGAGAGGGGATAAATGGTGACAAGGGAGACGGACCCCGGAGCTGGGGGACACACAACACGGTGTGCAGCAGCGGTTCTCAACCTGTGGGTCGCGACCCCGGTGGGGTCGCCTAAAGCCATCGGAAAATACATCATGCATATCAGGTATTTACATTCTGAATCATAACTGTAGCAAAATTACAGTTATGAAGTAGCCACCAAAATTATTTTTTGGTTTGGGGTCACCACAACATGAGGAACTGTATTGCGGGGTCACGGCATTAGAAAGGTTGAGAACCACTGGTGTACAGAGATGTGTTGTAGGATTTTGCCCCAAGACCTGTTAGCCAGTGTCACACCAATAAATTCAATTTTAAAATAAAATAAATACAATAAAAAACCTAAAGAGACACCAGAGAGTGCTCTCCTCTCTCTCTCCTCTCTCTCTCTCCTCTCTCTCTCTCCTCTCTCTCTCTCTCTCTCCTCTCTCTCTCTCTCTCTCTCTCTCTCCTCTCTCTCTCTCTCTCTCTCTCCTCTCTCTCTCTCCTCTCTCTCTCCTCTCTCCTCTCTCTCTCTCCTCCCTCTCTCTCTCTCTCTCTCTCTCCTCTCTCTCTCTCCTCTCTCTCCTCTCTCTCTCTCTCCCTCTCTCTCCTCTCTCTCTCCTCTCTCTCTCTCTCTCTCTCTCTGCACACACAGCACCAAGGGAAGTCCCATGAGGACACAGTGGGAAGGTGGCCGTCTGCAAGCTGGGAAGAGGGACCTCACCAGAAACCCAGAGCAGCCGGCAGGGTGACCTTACCCCTGCAGCCCCCAGCACGGAGAGACAGACGTCTCCCGGAGAGGCCAGGCTGCCCGCGGTCTCGTGGCGGCAGCCGGAGCAGACAGACCAACACGCGCCCAGCACGTCTGTCCCACACCACGCGCCCGCCTTTCCGAGGGACAGACCGCAGGGTCTGTGAAATGGCGTAAGAAAACGCAGTGGGTCGCAGCCAAGCCACCCCCAGACCTGGAAGACGGAGCCAGGAGGAGAACCCACGAGCTGGACCAGAGGTCAGCGGCCACTGCCCAGGCTGAACCACCGAGGGAAGTGGGAGTGGGGGCCCACGGGGACACCAGAACGTCACCCTCACTCGGCCGTCCTCGTCAGCCTGGCGTGAGGAACCTCATCGCAAGCTCACTGACACCCCTTCCCCTTCTGTTCCTAAACCCCGTTGTTCATGAAAACCTCCGGCTGGCCGGGGCTGGGACCTTAGGGACAGGTCTCGGGTGTCTCCTTCCTCTGGGACCCTCGCCCACGGGCCACCGGCCACCTCCCGTCCAGTGCACGGTTTGGATACAGTAGCTCTCCAGCGGTGACACAGCCAACAGTTGCCAGAACTTTCCTTGGTCTGGGTACAGGCTGAACGAAATCTGCAACCACAAGAAACATGGGTGGGAGGGTTGGCGGTGTGAGCCAGCGAGGGGATTTCTCGTGTTCTGGTGACAGCTGAAAACAGGGGTGCGGTCACGGTGCTGACGGGTGCCTCTCAGCGTCACCAGGGGACTCACGGTAGCTTCTCTCGGACAGCAGGATAAAGCCCGGACCCACGCGGCTGTTTCGGCCACCCTGGGGCCTTGTGACAGGGCGCTGGCAGATGCTAAGGACTAAATCCTCAGCCGCACAATTAGGCCATTGGAGGAGAGCAGACGTGGTCTCCCACACGCGGGGCAGAGACAGCTGCCACGGGACGGCGGAAACGGGCATTGGAATGCTCACAGCACCCTCTGCCTCCCCACAAAGTCAATAAAATTGCTGATGAGATGCCAGGATATGGACGTTCAAAGCAAATTCCTCAAATTCCACCCTGGATGCGTCCACCCCGCGGCCCGAAGGCCACGCCTCAGAGAGCTGCGATCCGCTCGCAGGAACAGGGAGACCTGGCCTGGCCCACCCCACCCGAACTGCCTGCTCAGAAACCTCAGGGTGCAGGGCACCCACCTCCCACCCCCCCACCCCTCAGGCCTGGCCAAGCGGTAAGGGCTCCAGAGCCACACCACAGTGTGAAGAGAAAGGAGACAGGCAGATCTGTGCACCAAAAAGGGAAACGGGGGAACTACCCATCACAGTTCCATGTTTGTTTGCTTTGTTTCATTTCCTGCCTCGCTTCCCTTTCTCTGGGCCGGTGATTGCCTCCTTCGGGGCTTAGAACAGCGGCCTCGACAGTTCCCAGCGGTCAGCACTGACTTTATCAGCCCCCCACCCCCGTCCTGCTCAGGATGCCCCATGGCCCTCCACGTGTCACCCTGAGAAGAGGGACACAGGGTCACACACACAGGGTCGCAGGCCTCCTGCCCGCCTGTCAGATAATGCAAACCTAGTGATACATTCACACAGGGTGCCCAGCACAGGCCTCACCACGGGCTGCCAGTCCGGGACAGCACCCCCAGCCCCAAGGCGGGGGACACACACCCCCCGGAGCCCACACAGCACAGCCCGGAGATGCCACTCACGCACCCTGTCCTCTGTCACAACGCCACACGCTGTCACAGCAACACGCACCAGATGCTCACCGGGGTCTTCGGTCATGGGCACACACACCATCTTATGCTTACCCTGAACAATGACACGCACCCAGAAATAACTCCCCCAGCATGGACATGACCCCAGGTGACACACAGGTCCCAAACTGGCATACACATGGACACTCACAGCCAAGCACAGAGGACTTCACATGCATGTGCACACACACATGGACACAGTTAGCCAGACACAGGGGACCTCGCACACATGTGCACACACACACACGGACACACACAGACAGGTACAGGGGACCTCACACCCATTCATGCAGCAAACATGTGCTGAGCAGCTGCAGTGTAACCCCAGGTAGGGCTACATCGGATATACGCCGTACAAAAGTCAGTGGTGAGAACATTCCCCTCCCAAGTCCTCTCCGGAGCCCTGCTGACAAACCTAGGGTGACCCCGATGGGCAGAAAGAAGCCCAGGGTGCCACCTCCAAAGAGCACTGAGGCATTCCTGGGGCCGCCCACGATGGCTGGACAGGTCCCCGCACAATTACAAGGTGTTTATTGCACAGGATGGAAAGATAATTGGGTAAGCTACGAGAGATGGGAAGTTAAGACCCAATCGGTGAGCCGGTCGCTGTCTGCGAGGTCACTAGGGCCTCCGCTGTGGGACTTGGGACAACCGCCAGGCCGCCACCCTCAAGCCCTCAGCAGCACCTTGTCCCGGGGAACCTGTGAGCCCCACCCCTCCGACGCCCTGCTGCCCAGCCCCAGGCCCCCACCGGCTGCGGAGCCACGGCAGTGCCGGAGCAGTCCTTGGTACTCACCGAACAGACCACCACAAAGACGAACAGGCCCGTGACTCTGCACCACCGCACACAGCGCCTGCAGGGAAAGGGCGCCCCCGGTTCAAGGTCACGGGACGGGTCAAGGTCACGGGACGGGTCAAGGTCACGGGACGGCAGTCTCGTCGGCTCGGGGCCCCAGACACCTTTCCAGGGTCCCTGGGGGAACCTCCAGCTCAGGGCTGGTGTCTGGGGTTCTCTCCACGACGTGGTGGGAGGAACCGCGCTGCCGACCTGTCCACCTCCTGCATCATGGAGAACGGCTTGGCAGAGGGGACAGAGAGGGGACCGTGCACCCCGAGGGACTGCACACGGCCTCCTGCCGGAGACGCTGAAGGGCCAGCTTTGGGGCTCTTGGCTCTAGGATGCCCGGGGAGCAATCATCTTCTGCTCAGCTTTCTGGAAGGTGGGACTACAGACTTGATTGTCAGATGTGAAAACACCGAGAGGCAAGCTAATAACTCCAGAAAGAAACGGTGTCTCTGTCTGACTGCGGCAGGAGCGTCTTTCAAGAACCCCTTTAGAGGATGTTGGGCTTGGCTCCTTCTAAGGACTCCTATGGTGTCCTGACCCCGTCCTCATCACACACTTGACCACGGCCCTCGGGCCAGAGGTGAACCTGGGTCTGGCCACCCCTCTGTTGCCCCTCCGGCCCCACCTCTGCTCTTCTCCCTTCCCTGGGCCCCCCCACCCCAGAGCTTAGCTCCCCGTGACACCATCGCTGCCCAGCCCTGGGGTGTGCACCCCCAGCCACCGCCTGCTGCCCGAGGGCGGGCGTGGCTGCCTGCACTCTGCCCCTGAGCCTGGAAGGCTGCTGGCGCCGAGCCCGCGCTGGACACACGTTTGTAGAAGGAAAGAAGTGTGCGCTGGCGTATCTTTCCAAGACCTTTCCAATCTTTTCAAAGTGGCCCCTCAGCTACCTCCAATCCGGAATGGGGACCCGGTCGGTGGCCCTGGGCCCCGAGACTTCCTCTTCTGTCCCTGAAGATGCCCCCTTTCCAACACGCTGCTCTTCAAATAAACAGAGACACGGGAACCCGGAGGCCACAGCCCAGAGCCACCCGAGGCGTCTTCCAGGGAAAGTGTGAAAACCCCTCCGCTCGCCTCCACCGTGTCCACCGGGAAGGGTGTCATCAGGACAAGACCCCCAGCCTCGGCTCCGGCCAGCAGGCGGCACCCAGTGACCGTCCCCACGTGCCCCACGGGCGCTCCCGGTCCTCCTACCTCAGCTTCGAAAGGCGGGGCCTGGCGGGACCACCTTCCAGAAGGTCCCCCTTCTCCGAGGACCTGGACGAACCAGCCACCTCGCTGCCCAGCAGTGACTGTCCCTCCCACTCGGCCGAGCTGGTGCCCCAGGACTCCTCAGCCGAGACGAGATCCAGGTGGTACGGGGGCGGGCACCGCAACCTGCAAAGACACACCTTCCGGTTCTTTCCATGGAAACAGGACAACACCCCCAAAACAAGGTTTCATCTGAGCGGCGGCGTGGGGAGTGTGGGACCCATCCCGGCTTTGAAAAGGGCCGCAGACTCCACGGGGACGGGGGCTGGGGCTGGCTGCTCGGGACGTCACAGAACACTTGGCCCAAGAGACACCTGTTATCACTAGGTTCTTCCAAATGAACTGTGAGGTGTCGAGGAGTGGAGGGGGGAGAATCTGAATTACATGATCCCCTAGATCAACTCTACCCAGGGGAGTCCAAAATCACCCACATTTGTCCCCAAAAGAACCTTCAAACTTGCCAGTAGTGGAAGTTTTTTGTTTGTTTTTGGTATTTTTCTGAAGTGAGAAGCGGAGAAGGTAGAGAGACAGACTCCCACATGCGCCCAACCGGGATCCACCCGGCATGCCCACCAGGGGGTGATGCTCTGCCCATTTGGGGCATTGCTCCATTGCAACCAGAGCCATTCTAGCGCCTGAGGCAGAGGCCATGGAGCCATCCTCAGCGCCTGGGCCAACTTTGCTCCAATGGAGCCTCAGCTGCGGGAGGGGAAGAGAGAGACAGAGAGGAAGGAGGGGGTGGAGAAGCAGATGGGCGCTTCTCCTGTGTGTCCTGGCCGGGAATCGAACCCGGGACTTCTGCACGCTGGGCCGACACTCTACCGCTGAGCCAACCGGCCAGGGCCAGAAATTTTCTTTTCAATGATACACTCTCCACCTCACCCTTCTCAACCTCATCACTATTAACACTTGAGCTTTATTGTGGGTAGGGGGGTTGGGGGGTGTCCTATGCATCACAGGGTGCACAGCAGCATCCCTGGCCTCTACCCCAAAATGCCAGTGGGACCAGTCCCCTCCCCCTGTCCAGGTGACAATAAAAGACATCCCCAGACAGTGCCAAGCGCACCCCCAGCTGAGGGGCTCTGGCCTGGTGAGCACCCCCTCCCAGGCTATTTCATCATGGGGGGGGACGTGGGAGGGAGGTCACACTCAAGGTCACCTGGGGAGTCCTAAGCCACAGAACACAAAGCACTCAAGTAGTGAACACCCCTGACCCGGCATCGGCGAGGAACTGGCAGGAGCCAGACGGGTCAGGTCCAAGCTCACACCTCGGAAAGACATCCTCCAGCCTGAGAGGAAAGGTGGCACTCGGAGACGCCTTCGTTCTGGCAGAAGTCGGGGACAGGGAGGGGGGAGAGGCAGATCAACAACTCACCCCATCTCTTGTGAGCAGTTGCTCAGCAGCGGAGTGTTTTCCGTAAAGCGGGGTTCCCCGGACCTGCAGCCGAGGAACGAGGGTACAGGTGAGTGGGACCTGGAAGACAGGAGGAAGGTGTCACCAGCTTCGAGGACGGGCACGTCTCCTCCAGCAGCTGGGGGCTCCACTCCGTAACGCGCACGCACACGTGAGATTCGACGACACCCCCCGACAGGGGACAAACCTAAGGCGAATGCGCAAGACACGGAGCTGAAACTTCAGGAGAGACCGGGAGAAACAGGTCGCTCTCCCAGGACAAGCCGGCAGGGAGCCACAGAGGACCAGGGGCTCTGGGATCGGTCGACCTCTGAGCCTCACATGTGCTTCTGGTGCAATTCCAGCCGGATCGGTTATTCTGGGCCGAGCTTTTCACCAGAAAACTCCTTCATCGTCTGATGGGCCCTTGGACGCTCAGACAGTTCTATTTCCCGAGATCATAATATTTAAATGCCGTGCACTGAAAATACCCTAATGGCTTTCTTCCCTTGGGACACCAGCCAGCAGAAGTCAGGACCCGTGGAGTCATAATAAAATAAATGGGGGAGGGGGGTGGCGAACAGGGGAGGCTCTCCAGGGCACAGAAGCCACAGCTGAAGCAAAACAAAGGTCACGAGCCACAGACGGGGGAGCTCACATGGTTAGAGCATCTTCCCGATACGACAAGGTTGCAGGTTCGATCCCCAGTCAGGGCACATACAATAATCAACCAATGAATGTGTAAATTAGTGGAACTGATGTTTCTATACTTTCTCTCTCTGTGTGTCTTTCTCTCTCTCAAATCAATCAAAAAGCCCTGGCAAGATAGCTCAGTTGGTTAGAGCATCATCCCAAAGCACATAGGTTGCCACTTCGATCCCTGGTCAGGGCACATACAGGAACAGATTGATGTTCCTGTCTCTCTCTCATTCTCTCCCTTCCTCTCTCTAAAATCAACAAAATAAATATTTTTAAAAAAATTAATCAATAATTTTTTTTTTTTTTTGATAGAGATAGTCAGAGAGGGACAGATAGGGACAGACAGGAAGGGAGAGAGATAAGAAGCATCAATTCTTCATTGTGGCATCTTAGTTGTTCATTGACTGCTTTCTTATATGTGCCTTGACCTGGGGGGGCTACAGCAGAGTGAGTGACCCCTTGCTCAAGACAGCAACCTTGCCTGACCAGGCAGTGGCACAGTGGATAGAGCGTCAGACTGGGATGCGGAGGACCCAGGTTCGAGACCCTGGGGTCACCAGCTTGAGCGCAGGCTCATCTGGTTTGAGCAAAGCTCACCAGCTTGGACCCAAGGTCTCTGGCTCGAGCAAGGGGTTACTCACTCTGCTGTAGTTCCACGGTCAAGGCACATATGAGAAAGCAATCAATGAACAACTAAGCTGTCACAACGAAAAACTAATGATTGATGCTTCTCATCTCACTCCGTTCCTGTCTGTCCCTATCTATCCCTCTCTCTGACTCTCTCTGTCTCTGAAAAAAAAAAAAAAAGACAGCGACCTTGGGTTCAAACCAGCAACTTTGGGCTTCAAACCAGCGAACCACGCTCAAGCTGGTGAGCCTACGCTCAAACTGGCGATCTCGGGAATTCGAACCTGGGTCTGCCATGTCCCAGTCTGATACTCTATCCACTCCACCACCACCTGGTCAGGCTCAATCAATAAATTTTTTAAAATTTAGAAACCAAGGTTCACGCTGTGTCAGATCCCCCCCCCCCCACGGTACTGGCCCTGCCCCCTGGAGGAGGGTCCCCCATAAGCTTATCTAAACCACACGCCATCATTGCAGAGGAGACCCCTGCAGTCACAGCCGGGGCCCACCAGCATATAGGGCCACCCTCACCCAAGGACACACGGGTTGAAAAGCAAATCGGTCTCCATGAAAAGTTGGAAGAGTCATCTTCATTCCTAACCCTCAGGCATGTCATTTGATACACCAGTATGTGACCTTTCCTGACTGGAGCCTGGGGCCATGAAGAGCTGCAGCAGATGGTGTGACACACACAGGAAGGGGACAGTGACTCGAGCTACTAACGCAGAGCAAAGAAGGAAAATTGAAGAAAAATCATTCCAACCCCTTTCTCCTCCTCACCCAACCGGCGACACAGAGAGTGAGCCTGGCCTCACAGAGGAATGAAACCAGGGCCCCCAGCTGTGTCTGTCCCAGGCCAGCCAGTGTCCTCCGGGCATAGCCTCTGACCAGCCTCGGGGCACCGCCTACGGCAGGGGTCCCCAAACTTTTTACACAGGGGGCCAGTTCACTGTCCCTCAGACCGTTGGAGGGCCGGACTATAAAAAAAAACTATGAACAAATCCCTATGCACACTGCACATATCTTATTTTAAAGTAAAAAAACAAAACGGGAACAAATACAGTATTTAAAATAAAGAACAAGTAAATTTAAATCAACAAACTGACCAGTATTTCATTGGGAACTATGGGCCTGCTTTTGGCTAATGAAATGGTCAATGTCTGGTTCCATATTTGTCACTGTTAGCCATATCAAGTGATATGACGTGCTTCCAGAGCCGTGAGGCGTGCGAACTGCGTCACCGGAAGTAGTGCTGTACGTGAGTGACGCCGTGCTTTGTGGAGCCGCCACATACAGTGCTCCTCTCACTGACCACCAATGAAAGAGGTGCCCCTTCCAGAAGTGCGGCGGGGGCCAGATAAATGGCTTCAGGGGGCCGCATGTGGCCCGCGGGCCGTAGTTTGGGGACCCCTGGCCTACGGGGTACAGGGGTGATGGAAGCACCTGTCCTTGGGGGCTTTAACGAGGTCTGCGGACGCCCCAGCTGGCGCAGACAAGCGCAGCAAGGCGGAGGATGAACCCCGCCTGAGGAATTCACGATTGGTGCGCTCTCCGCTGTCCAAAGGGGCTGAGAGATTTACTGGGACTTTTCAAAGTCTTCATCTCCCCTAACTGCAGACACAGAAGGGCCTTGGGTGCACTCAGATGAACATCTCGGCGAATCAACTCCCATCCAGGTGCTGAACCGGGGCTAGTTTGTGACACAGCACTTCTGGGAGAGCTGACCACTACCCCCTGACCTCACTCACATGACGTCACCACCCTGAGCTTCCATTTCCTCAGCTACAGAATGTATATGAAAAGGGGTGGGGGGCCCCTGGCCGGTTGGCTCAGCGGTAGAGCATCGGCCTGGCGTGCGGGGGACCCGGGTTCGATTCCCGGCCAGGGCACATGGGAGAAGCACCCATTTGCTTCTCCACCCCCCCCTCCTTCCTCTCTGTCTCTCTCTTCCCCTCCCGCAGCCAAGGCTCCATTGGAGCAAAGATGGCCCGGGCGCTGGGGATGGCTCCTTGGCCTCTGCCCCAGGCGCTAGAGTGGCTCTGGTCTCGGCAGAGTGACGCCCCGGAGGGGCAGAGCATCGCCCCCTGGTGGGCAGAGCGTCGCCCCTGGTGGGCGTGCTGGGTGGATCCCCGTCGGGCGCATGCGGGAGTAAGTCTGACTGTCTCTCCCCGTTTCCAGCTTCAGAAAAATACAAAAAAAAAAGAAAGAAAGAAAAGGGGTGGGGGGCCCATTTTGTCGCATTGGAGAAGGAGACAAAAATGGAAAACATAAGGATTAACTGTAGCTGTTGATTCAATTATTGCTGTTAGACCTTGAAGCCTCTTATGAACGGTTTTCTGCATCACTTATATCTGGGACCTTACCGTGGTACCTGGTTCAACATCGGTTCTTTTGTGTGTGTGTGTGTGTGTGTGTGTGTGTGTGTGTGTGTGTGACAGAGACAGAGAGAGGGACAGATAGGGACAGAGACAGACAGGAAGGGAGAGAGATGAGAAGCATCAATGCTTCATTGAAACACCTTAGTTGTTCATTGATTGATCTTTCATATGTGCCTTGACTAGGGGGCTACAGCAGAGCAAGTGACCCCTTGTTCATGCCATTGACCTTGGGCTCAAGCCAGTGACCTTGGGCTGATGCCAGCGACCTTGGGCTTCAAGCCAGTGACCATGGGATCATGTCTATGATCCCACGCTCAAGCCAGTGACCCTGTGCTCAAGCTGGATAAGCCCACATCTGTGACCTTGGGATTTTGAACCTGGGTCCTCTGCTTCCCAGTCCGATGCTCTATCCATTGCCTCACCACCTGCTCAGGATAAACGTTGGTTCTTAATAAATACATCATGGTGAATGAGTTAGATCCCAGTAATCATAGCTTATTGCCATGAGATTGGCTTTTTGACTCAAATAAAAACAGTTCTCTTAACCGTTAAATCGATGATGTGCTTAAAATCAGCCTTGGCCGTCTGAGGAGCAGAGGGGTGCTCAGCAGAGGAGAGATACAATTACCCCCGAGACAGCAGCCCCCCACCGGCTCCTGGAATGGCTCACAGTAGCACCCTACTCCATGGTGTGCAGACTTTGCCCCATATCTGTGGAAGAGGAAAATTCGACATGAGGGAGAAAGTGCAAAGTGCATTTTAATTTCCCCGAGGTGGCCCGTCAAGGGTATAAGGAATCATTTCTGAGCTTCTATTGTATTTACTTACATTACTAAAGAGCTGACCCTGGCCAGCTGGCTCAGTGGGAGAGCGTCGGCCCGGTGTGTGTATGTCCTGGGTTCAATTCCCAGTCAGGGCACACAGGAGAAGCACCCATTTGCTTCTCCTCCCCTCCCTCTCTTGCATTTCTCTCTCTCTCTCTCTCTCTCTCTCTCTCTCTTTCTCTTTCTTCCCCTCCTGCAGCCATGGCTTGATTGGAGCAACTTGCCCCCAGTTTTGAGGATGGCTCCATGGCCTCCACCTCAGGCACTAAGAATAATAGCTCAGTTGCTGAGCAATGTAGCAAAGCCTCAGCTGGGCAGAGTATCGCCCCCTGGTGGGCTTGCCAGGTGGATCCTGGTTAGGGAATATGTGGGAATCTGTCTCTCTGCCTCCCTTCTTCTCACTGAATTAAAAAAAATAAGAAAAGAGACATAGATACCAATGAATGTCACTAGGAAATCTCCCCAAAAGACCTGAGGACATTCCAAATTTAAACTTAACTCCACATGGTCCAGGTATTGGTCCCCATGATTCCCAGGATCCCTGGACCTGCCGTGAGAGAGGGCATCGGACTCCAAATCCCACCTTGGGAAGATGCTGATCACCCAGGAAACGTTACTGTCCCGGAGTCTACAACTTAAAAATGGCCATCCTGGCCTGACCTGTGGTGGCGCAGTGGGATAAAGCGTTGACCTGGAACACTGAGGTTGCCGGTTCGAAACCTTGGGCTTGCCTGGTCAAGGCACATATGGGAGTTGATGCTTCCCGCTCCTCTCCCTTCTCTCTCTCTCTCTCTCTCTCTCTCTCTCTCTCTCCTCTCTCTAAAAATCAATAAATGAGCCCTGGCCGGTTGGCTCAGTGGTAGAGCATCGGCCTGGCGTGCAGAAGTCCGGGGTTCGATTCCCGGCCAGGGCACACAGGAGAGGCGCCCATCTGCTTCTCCACTCCTCCCCCTCTCCTTCCTCTCTGTCTCTCTCTTCCCCTCCCACAGCCGAGGCTCCATTGGAGCAAAGATGGCCCGAGCGCTGGGGATGGCTCCTTGGCCTCTGCCCCAGGCGCTAGAGTGGCTCTGGTCTCGACAGAGCAACGTCCCAGAGGGGCAGAGCATCGCCCCCTGGTGGGCGTGCCGGGTGGATCCCGGTCGGGCACATCCGGGAGTCTGTCTGACTGTCTCTCCCTGTTTCCAGCTTCAGAAAAATACCAAAAAAAAAAAAAAAAAAGATTTAAAAATCAATAAATGAAATATTTTTTTAAAAAAATAGCCATCCTCAGGACGAAAAGCCCAGCCCCCTGCCTTTCCTGATTTAATTAACGCAGAAAATACAGAGGACATCTCTATTTTTCTCCGACCTTCCTCTCCTCCAGAAAGAAGGAAATCGCATGAACATCTATCTCTCTGACCTGGGACGGGGGGGAGGGGGGGGGTCGGAAATGCACACATTGCAACGGTATCAGTTTTCTCCTGGGAACCCCGAGGAGGAATACAGCTGCCCAGAAGGACTCCCTGGGGTCGTCTGGGCCCAAATTCAAAGGCAGAGTCAAGCAGCAGTGGCTGGTGGTGCTCACACGAGGCAAGAACCTGCAACAGGGTGAAGACAGTCTCTTCGAGAGATGATGTTGAGAAAAACGGGATCTCCACGCAAAAATGAAACTAGGCTACCTTCTTACACCACATACAAAAGTAAGCTCAACGTGGATGAATGACTTCAACGTAAAACCCAAAACTATAAATAGGCTCAGAGAAAACACAGGCAGTAAATGCTTTTACGTTGCTCTTAGCAATATCTATAAAAGACATATACAGTATAGGCTTTTAAATTCATGTGATACTTTTAAGGCCTTAAATGATATGCTAAATCTTTACACTAAAAAACTCTTTTCTATTTCTAGTACCCTTTAGATATATGTTAGCCACACCTTAGAGGTAGCATTCATTCAAATCAGGCCAGGAGCTTGACCAGGCGGTGGCGCAGTGGATAGAGCGTCGGACTGGGATGCAGAGGACCCAGGTTCGAGACCCCGAGGTCGCCAGCTTGAGTGTGGGCTCATCTGGTTTGAGCAAAAGCCTACCAGCTTAAACCCAAGGTAGCTGGGTCCAACAAGGGGTTACTCGGTCTGCTGAAGGCCCGCGGTCAAGGCACATATGAGAAAGCAATCAATGAACAACTAAGGTGTTGCAACGCACAATGAAAAACTAATGATTGATGCTTCTCATCTCTCTCCGTTCCTGTCTGTCTGTCCCTGAATATCCCTCTCTCTGACTCACTCTGTGTCTCTGTAAAAAATACATAAATAAATAAAATTTTAAAAAATTTATATAAAAAAAAACAGGCCAGGCAAGTGACAGAAGACTGGAAACATCCTTGCATAACATCTAGACACTGTCCCCCCCACACACAGAAAACGTGGGAGAACTGTGCTCAAGGTAACCCAGTATTTGTGGATTGCAGCTTTACAAGATACAACCATATTTAAACTCACCTCTGCTCCGCGACGAATGAGCCAAAATCTCGATCCACGGGAGCCCAGCAGCTCTGCCTGGCCGCCCCGCCAGGGTAGAGGCTCTCGGGGTCCGCCCCGCCGGCTTGCTGCCGCGGCCTGTGGTCACCAGCGGCCAGTCCCAGGCCGGCGCGCGTGGGGGCAGACGTCTGACGGAGCTCTACCTCCAGCACCCTGGGGGCCAGCCCGCCACCTTCCTTCTCCAGATGCATGGTCCAGGCTCACACGCCTCACGGGGGTCCGACTCCCGAACACTAAAGACAAAGCAAAAAAAAAGAAAAAGAAAATCTTGAAACTAGTGAGAGAGAAATGACAACGTCCCTTACAAGGGAAAAACGAAACAAAAAAGTGTGTAATTAATACACCAAACCGTGGGGCTGCAAAATGTTTTCGGCAAACTAGTAAGAACAGAAAGGAGAGAGAGAGGCACCTCGCTGTGCGGCCGTCAGAGACTTCACTTCTCTCTCGGCAACTGACGGTGCGGCTAGGCAGAAGGTCAGCCAGGACGCAGAACTCAACTCCCTCAGCCAGGAGGGTCTGACATCTTTACTGAACACGCCCCCCAACAACAATGGCACGTTATTTTCAAGTGCCTCCAGATGCTACACCAAGACAGACCACACCTGGGATGGAAAACAAACCTCCAACAAATTTAAAAGGATGGAGGCCCTGGCCAACAACTGGCTCAGGGGATCGAGTGTTGGCCCGATGCGTGTGGATGTCCTGGGTTCAATCCCTCCCCACCCCCCTGCCGCCATCAGGACACACAGGAGAGGTGCCCATCTGCTTCTCCACCCCTCCCCCTTTTCTCCCTCTTCCTCTCCTGCAGCCACGGCTCAGTTCCTTTGAACATCACCCCAGGCACTGAGGATAGCTTGGTTGGTTGGAGTGTCGGCCCCAGGTGGGGGTTGCCAGGTGGATCCTGGTCAGGGCGCCTGCAGGAGTCTGTCTCGCTATCTTCCCGCCTCTCACTTAATAAAATAATAACAATAGAATGAAAGAAAACAAAGGGTGGAAAACAAACAGATTACAGCCACAAGGGAATCCAAGCAGGGAACGCTAACAGAGAGACGCACTCTCGGCCATGAAGCCGCTGGCACGTCTCAATGATCCAGGAGTCAGAAAGGAAGCCTCCGTGTGAATTGAAGTAACACTGAACTGAACAAAAATGACAGCGTATCAAACCCTGTGGAGCCCAGCTGCCCCGGCAGGGACAAGAAGGAGGCAGAGAGCGCTAAGCGAGCCATTAGAAGGAAAAAAGTTCTCACCTCAATCATCTGAGCTCTCGTCTCGATAACGTAGGGGAAAAAACGAGGAGCCCAAGACACTCAACGGAGGCAGAGATCAGAAAATAATAAGCCGTCAGGGCAAAGTCAATGAACCAGAGGAGCTGCAGAGAAGACCAAGGGAAGCAAGACCCAGTTTTTCTAAAGCACTGACAAACCTCTCGCATGTCTGACCAAGGAAAAAGGGGACACAACCGATGCTTAAAGTAAAACAGGGAACATCATCATGGACTCCAGAGGCGTGAAAAGAATACTAATGGTACTGTATAAACAACCCTATATACATACACACATGGGACAATTTCAGTGGAACAAAACCACCAACTCCTCAAAAAAAGCAAACATGAGTCCGACTCACTCAATAGAAAGTAAGCGATTTGAATAACCCTAAAACTCTTCAGTAAACTGTGTTTGAATTTTTAAAGTTCCCCGAAGAAGAAATCTCCAGGCCCAGGTGGAAAATTCTACCAAGCCACAACTGCGTGTGGATGTCCTAGGTTCGATCCCCCCCCCCATCAGGGCACACAGGAGAGTTGCCCATCTGCTTCTCCACCCCTCCCCCTTCTCTCCCTCTTCCTCTCCTGCAGCCATGGCTCAGTTGGTTTGAACATCACCCCAGGCACTGAGGATAGCTTGGTTGGTTGGAGTGTCAGCCCCAGATGGGGGTTGCTAGGCGAATGAAGAATGAATGTCAATTCTACCCAATCTCTTCCAGAACACGGAAGGGGAGGAACCCTTCCTTCCCAATTAATTTTATGAGGCCCGTATGACCTGGTGCCAAAGCCAAGACAAGAAACAATACAAAAACAAACAAACAAAAAACTCTAGAGGCCCATATCTTCCATGAATATGGTGCAAAAATCCTTAACACAACTTAGCGAAGGAAATTCAACGATATGTAAAAGGAATCATTATACACTCCAACCAAGTAGGAATTATTCCAGGGATATGAATGAGGCTGGGTCAGAATTCACAGACCAACCCGAGTTCCATGTAGAGCTCACCGGACGAAGCAGCCGTTCCACATCCCAGACAGACCCAAGAGAAATAAAAAACACAGGTTCACAGAGAAACTTGTCCATTCATATTCACAGCAGCATCGTTTATCACACTCAAAGAGCGGAAATAACTCACATGCCCATCACTGATGCACGGATAAGCAGAATGCGGGGTAGAACATTCTTCTGTAATAAGACAGAAGAGCGTGCTAATGCGTGACACGGCGTGACGAGCACCGGAGACATTTAAGTGAAAGAAAACCGTCGGTCACAGAAGAGCACGTAGGGCCTGATTCCACTTTATTTTTTTTGCATTTTGTTTTGTTTTGTTTCTTAATTTTCTAATTGTATGTATTGGGGTAACACAGGTTAATGAAATGATACAGGTGTTAGGTGCACAGTTCTAGATTACATTATCTGTGTATCGCGTGGTGTGCTCACTACCCCGAGTCGAGTCTCCCTCCATCTCCACTCATCTTACCTCCTGTCCCCTCCCCCACAGCCCCCCCCCTTTCCCTCCTGCCATCCCCACACTGTCGTCTGTGTCTATACATTTTCTTTTTCCTTTGCTTAAACCCTTCACCTTAGCTCAGTTGGTTACTGTCCTCCTCAGATTATGCCAAGGTTGCGGGTTTAATGCCCCATCAGGGCGCATATGAGAACCAACAAATGAATGTATAAATAAGAGGAACAACAAAGCAATCTCTCTCCTTTCTTTCTCCCCCTTCCCCCCCCCCCCCGCGGAATCAATATATATTTTTAAGGGCCTGATTGCATTTATATATAAAATCTGCTGAATAGGTAACTCTGGATTGTAAGAAAGTAAGTTAGTGGTCTCCTCGGGTGGGGATGGGGGAGACACTATGCCCTCAGCTTCCCCCCCTTGCAGGCCAGGACACAGGCTGCGGAGTCTAACGGGTTCTGCATAGTGTGAAATTGGCTGAAAGCTTCGAGAACTTTCCACCAGACAGGACTGTCTGTGATCGCCAGCGTTCTGGTTTGAAAGAGCCATCCCCCTCCCTCATCCAGGGACTAGAGCAGCGATGAGAGGGATTTCCCCCCTCCCCTTCTCCCGGGGTGGGGGCGCTCCCTGGGGTCCTGGAGAGCCTGCCCCACAACCGCATTCCAGACCGATTTCTGCCCATCCTGAAATCCAGTTTGCAAACTGCATCCTCTGCTCCCCGCCCCCATAAGGAGAGACCTGTGCTGGGCCCCCAGTGCTGGGCCCCCAGTCCGCGCCTCCTTCTGCGGGCAGACCACGGGGCTCGCTGCTGTGCCCGCGCCCCCTCCCGGGAGCACAAATGGCCACGAGGAAAAAAATCCGGAATCGAAACTTCGGAAAAGCCAACCAGCCCGCGAAGTTCTCACCCTGGGCCCAGGGCGACTCCCAAGTTCCCCTCTGCAGCCCCGACCACCCCACCGTGTCCAGAGACTTGCTGGTCTCCGTTCATGTCGCAAAGGTGCGCAAACAACCCCACGGAAGTCCTGAGACCCAGGACCCTTGTGACTGGTCCCACCGTCCATCCAGGTGCCCCCATTGCAAGTGGGGAGCCCCCTGACGACCCACCCTCACCTCGGAACTGTCCCCTGCCCTGGCTGTACCTCTCAGACTCGACACTAGACAGTGGTTTTCTCCAGCCGGCCGCAGCTTCCTAGCACCCAACCGCAGGGATCTCACAAAACATACATCGGACCACGCGGCCCCCGGCTCAACACCTGCCCCAGGGGGCTCAGGTGTGGCTGCTGCAGGGCCCCCCCCGGCTGCGGTCAGCGCCCCTCCCTCCCCTCCACTTCCGGATGTCCTCAGACCACAGCCAAGCCCCGGGGAGTTGTGACCTTCTCAGAGAACAGTCTCATCATCTGCTTTCCACCCGTGTGATAAAACCTCAGAAACTTCTGTTCCTAAATCACCCCCCTCTTACCACAGCGCTCCGGTATCTGTAAACTGAACTGGCAACAGCAAGCAGATTTTGCGTGTCCTGTGGAGCTGACCTAAAAAGCTTTCCCCTCTGTCAATTTTAGTGCGATGTACTCCTCACGAGCAATTATGTCAGAGTGGAGATCCCAGGTGCACGCAAGTTCCCAGCCCCCCCCCCCCCCCCCCCCCCCCCCCCCCCCCCCCGTGCCCGTGCAGACAGGCCAGGTCCAAGCAGGGCCGTTTCTAGGCGGTTTAGGTGACAACGGGCGGCGTTGTATGCAGGCCAAGAATGCTAACAGCCTCTCCTGTTTTCTCTCCGTGGGAATCACTCCACACACCTTATGTCGGAACCCAGTCAGTCCCCTGCCCTTGCAGGGCGGGTGCCCCTGACGCGGGTCTGGGTCTGCAAGCCCAGGGATGTTAACATCCATGTCCTTGGGAAAAGCTGGCGACACGAAATCCGTGAAAACCCACCGTGTGTGGCTCAGCGCGCAGGGATTTAAAGGGCACATTCCGTTCCCCAGAAATGCCTGACCCGCGCTCACGTGCGGGGCCGGCGCTGGGAGCCAACGCCACCGAGCAGGCAGAGCGCAACAGCGGCTTCCCAGCACTTCCCAGGTCCGGCCTCCGGACCGCACCCACCCGGGCGGACCCTCCCCAGGGAGCCGTTTAGGTCCAGCCAAAGGTGTGCGCTGCGCTCGCAGCGGCTGCCCAGGCTTACGCGCCTTTACACCAACTTTCCCAGCTTCCTGAAGCCACGACCCACCCGACACCGGCTTGTGGAAACCCCGCCTGCTCCCCACCTCCTGGCTCCCCACCTACCTGAAGACTGGCTCCTACTGCAGGAGTGAAGTTTAAGGTGCGAACTGCTCTCTCTGAACCATGAGGGGAGCGCAGCCTTGGAGAGCTCTGGCCTCGAGCTGGGGGCGCACAGGGCGGGGCGGTGTCTTGCCGGCCTGACCACGCCCACCAGGCGACGGCAGGACTGGGAGGAGGGGCCCCCTGAACCCCCACCCCCCCCAGCTGCAGGAGAACCGTCCAGCCAGATGCCTGGGAGCCACACAAATGCTGCCTCTTGCATACCACTGACTTGGGGGGCCGGTGGCTTGTTATGCTGCCGCGGCTAACAAAAGGGTGGGCGATAAAAAACACCCCGGAAGCTCGTGAAAATTTCGAGCCAAGTTTAAAAAAAAGGGGGGAGGCTAAATTAGGGGCATTCCCCAATTTGGTCATGGGTCAGTTTCTGGAAAACGACTTCTGCCTCTCCTTGGATCTTCTAATGTAAAAGATTGGGTCCCTGAACAAGTCACCCAACATGAAATGCCTGCTGTGGACCCACCTGGTACCGCTTAAGTGGTTTGGCAAACTCAGTCAACAGAGCCAAGTATCAACAGTACGATTGAAATTTCTTTTGAGAGCCAAACTTTTTAAACTTAAACTATATAAGTAGGTACGTTCCTTATCGAGGTAGCGCTCAGGTCCTGAGAAGAAGCAGCTGCCGTTCCAGCCCACTGCCGGGTACACCGGAAACAGCACTGATCTGGGGTTAGAGGGACAGTCACCAAGCCTGCAGAGATACACAGACGGGGCAGAGGGTGGGGGAGGGACCCCACCGAGCACTCCACGACCCTCTTCCTTCTCCTAATGACCACTCATTTGTCACTCCTTGGGTTTTGTAACCAAAAAATGAAATCTAAGGAGGCCAGAGTGGCTTTAACTAGGAGTGTGCTGTCGGAGTCTAATTCATTCTTCGGTTGTGGCCCACCCGCATTGCCCGCTTTAGCAGAGAAGAAACTTTGGCTCACAGTTTTGTGACGGAAGTTTTATTTACAGCGAATTAAAATGTAGGCATATACACAATACACGCATTATGTATAGTTCACGTTCCATGACAGGCCCTGACGGTGCTCACAGAAAGGCCGGGGCAGGTCACACGCACACGCACACGCACACACACACACAGACGTGTGCGCCTGCAGGAGGGGACGCGTGGCCTCTCGGCCTGGGTTTTGGTTGAAATAACCTTGGGATGCATTCAAGTAATACCGATCACTTAAGATGTTCCAAAAGATGTTTAATCAAGTCAGAGTAAAACGAACCGAAACATTGGTAACACGAGCTCATGGTTACACAGTATTTCCAATGTACAATCGAGACAACGCATCGCACTTGTCAGGAAGATCTATTGCACCCACAAGTAAAAAAGCTTTTCATTCATTTCTGGGAGGCTGCACGTCAGTATTTATATAAACATTTACAGTGTTGTAAACATGGCATGGCGAGTGAGAAGACCCTCTTCATCTCCAAGGTCCATGTCGTCTCCGCGGCCGCCCGCGTGCAGGCCGATTTCCAACATCACCGGCCAGCACTCTGCCGCAGCCGGCAGTCTCTGTGCCGGGCGGGTGTGCAGGGTGGGTGCAGTCTCCACGGCCGCTGCTCCCCGCTCAGTGTCCCGTCAGATAGTCCTGCGTGGAGTCTGAGGCGAACGAGTCCACGTCCTCGTTCTCCGAGTCCTCGCTGCTGTCCTCCACGGCCGGCTCCCCCGAGAGCGCGATGCGGGCGTAGTCGTCCGTGTCGATGGACTTGCAGAAGTGGATGGCGTACTTCAGCTTCTCCTCCAGCACCTGCTTGCAGGAGTACCTGGGCAGCTTCAGCAGGAAGAAGCAGGTGTAGGACTCGGGGAGGAAGTGGTCTGGCGGGTTGTACTTGTCCAGCACCTGTTGGTGAGAGGCGGGCGTGGTCAGAGGCGGTGGGGAGACCTCGCCCGCACTCACAAAAACCAGCACCCAAGAGTAGCAAGCATCGCTGCCTTCACGATCTAGCTAGTTTTAGGGAAAACTTATCAGGTCCTAGAGTTGATGTAAAAAATAGCAGCGGGCACTGGGACAATTACTTGTTCCCAAAACCGTGCTGTGAAGACGGTGGACGGGGGACCTGCCAGGTGTGCACAGCCGCCACACACCACGAGGAGCGGCTCTCTGGCTTCCACCCCTCCCTGCAGGTTAAGATGCTAGACATGCGTGAGAACTGTGAACAGACCCAGCATTACCTGGGTTTCCAGAGAACTGTGCACAGAACCCAGAGTTACCTGGGTTTCCAGAGAACTGTGCACAGAACCCAGCATTACCTGGGTTTCCAGAGAACTGTGCACAGAACCCAGAGTTACCTGGGTTTCCAGAGAACTGTGCACAGAACCCAGAGTTACCTGGGTTTCCAGAGAACTGTGCACAGAACCCAGCATTACCTGGGTTTCCAGAGAACTGTGCACAGAACCCAGCATTACCTGGGTTTCCAGAGAGCTGTACACAGAACCCAGCATTACCTGGGTTTCCAGAGAACTGTGCACAGAACCCAGAGTTACCTGGGTTTCCAGAGAACTGTGCACAGAACCCAGCATTACCTGGGTTTCCAGAGAGCTGTGCACAGAACCCAGCATTACCTGGGTTTCCAGAGAACTGTGCACAGAACCCAGAGTTACCTGGGTTTCCAGAGAACTGTGCACAGAACCCAGCATTACCTGGGTTTCCAGAGAACTGTACACAGAACCCAGCATTACCTGGGTTTCCAGAGAGCTGTGCACAGAACCCAGCGTTACCTGGGTTTCCAGAGAACTGTGCACAGAACCCAGCGTTACCTGGGTTTCCAGAGAGCTGTGCACAGAACCCAGAGTTACCTGGGTTTCCAGAGAACTGTGCACAGAACCCAGCATTACCTGGGTTTCCAGAGAACTGTGCACAGAACCCAGCATTACCTGGGTTTCCAGAGAACTGTACACAGAACCCAGCATTACCTGGGTTTCCAGAGAGCTGTGCACAGAACCCAGCATTACCTGGGTTTCCAGAGAGCTGTGCACAGAACCCAGAGTTACCTGGGTTTCCAGAGAGCTGTGCACAGAACCCAGAGTTACCTGGGTTTCCAGAGAACTGTGCACAGAACCCAGAGTTACCTGGGTTTCCAGAGAGCTGTGCACAGAACCCAGCATTACCTGGGTTTCCAGAGAGCTGTGCACAGAACCCAGCGTTACCTGGGTTTCCAGAGAACTGTGCACAGAACCCAGCATTACCTGGGTTTCCAGAGAACTGTGCACAGAACCCAGCATTACCTGGGTTTCCAGAGAACTGTGCACAGAACCCAGCATTACCTGGGTTTCCAGAGAGCTGTGCACAGAACCCAGCATTACCTGGGTTTCCAGAGAACTGTACACAGAACCCAGCATTACCTGGGTTTCCAGAGAGCTGTGCACAGAACCCAGCATTACCTGGGTTTCCAGAGAGCTGTGCACAGAACCCAGCACTACCTGGGTTTCCAGAGAGCTGTGCACAGAACCCAGCATTACCTGGGTTTCCAGAGAACTGTGCACAGAACCCAGCATTACCTGGGTTTCCAGAGAGCTGTGCACAGAACCCAGCATTACCTGGGTTTCCAGAGAACTGTACACAGAACCCAGCGTTACCTGGGTTTCCAGAGAACTGTGCACAGAACCCAGCGTTACCTGGGTTTCCAGAGAACTGTACACAGAACCCAGCGTTACCTGGGTTTCCAGAGAACTGTGCACAGAACCCAGCGTTACCTGGGTTTCCAGAGAGCTGTGCACAGAACCCAGCGTTACCTGGGTTTCCAGAGAACTGTGCACAGAACCCAGAGTTACCTGGGTTTCCAGAGAACTGTGCACAGAACCCAGAGTTACCTGGGTTTCCAGAGAGCTGTACACAGAACCCAGCATTACCTGGGTTTCCAGAGAGCTGTACACAGAACCCAGCATTACCTGGGTTTCCAGAGAGCTGTACACAGAACCCAGCATTACCTGGGTTTCCAGAGAGCTGTGCACAGAACCCAGCGTTACCTGGGTTTCCAGAGAACTGTGCACAGAACCCAGAGTTACCTGGGTTTCCAGAGAACTGTGCACAGAACCCAGAGTTACCTGGGTTTCCAGAGAACTGTGCACAGAACCCAGCATTACCTGGGTTTCCAGAGAACTGTGCACAGAACCCAGAGTTACCTGGGTTTCCAGAGAGCTGTACACAGAACCCAGAGTTACCTGGGTTTCCAGAGAACTGTGCACAGAACCCAGCACTACCTGGGTTTCCAGAGAACTGTGCACAGAACCCAGAGTTACCTGGGTTTCCAGAGAACTGTGCACAGAACCCAGAGTTACCTGGGTTTCCAGAGAACTGTGCACAGAACCCAGAGTTACCTGGGTTTCCAGAGAGCTGTGCACAGAACCCAGCATTACCTGGGTTTCCAGAGAGCTGTGCACAGAACCCAGAGTTACCTGGGTTTCCAGAGAACTGTACACAGAACCCAGAGTTACCTGGGTTTCCAGAGAACTGTGCACAGAACCCAGAGTTACCTGGGTTTCCAGAGAGCTGTGCACAGAACCCAGCATTACCTGGGTTTCCAGAGAACTGTGCACAGAACCCAGCATTACCTGGGTTTCCAGAGAACTGTACACAGAACCCAGAGTTACCTGGGTTTCCAGAGAACTGTGCACAGAACCCAGCACTACCTGGGTTTCCAGAGAACTGTGCACAGAACCCAGCGTTACCTGGGTTTCCAGAGAACTGTACACAGAACCCAGAGTTACCTGGGTTTCCAGAGAGCTGTGCACAGAACCCAGCATTACCTGGGTTTCCAGAGAACTGTGCACAGAACCCAGCGTTACCTGGGTTTCCAGAGAGCTGTGCACAGAACCCAGCATTACCTGGGTTTCCAGAGAGCTGTGCACAGAACCCAGCATTACCTGGGTTTCCAGAGAACTGTGCACAGAACCCAGCATTACCTGGGTTTCCAGAGAACTGTGCACAGAACCCAGCATTACCTGGGTTTCCAGAGAGCTGTGCACAGAACCCAGAGTTACCTGGGTTTCCAGAGAACTGTGCACAGAACCCAGCATTACCTGGGTTTCCAGAGAACTGTACACAGAACCCAGAGTTACCTGGGTTTCCAGAGAACTGTGCACAGAACCCAGAGTTACCTGGGTTTCCAGAGAACTGTGCACAGAACCCAGAGTTACCTGGGTTTCCAGAGAACTGTGCACAGAACCCAGCATTACCTGGGTTTCCAGAGAACTGTACACAGAACCCAGCATTACCTGGGTTTCCAGAGAGCTGTGCACAGAACCCAGCACTACCTGGGTTTCCAGAGAACTGTGCACAGAACCCAGAGTTACCTGGGTTTCCAGAGAACTGTGCACAGAACCCAGCGTTACCTGGGTTTCCAGAGAGCTGTGCACAGAACCCAGCATTACCTGGGTTTCCAGAGAATAGCCACACAGGCTTGCAAAGATACCCGACAATGACGGTCAGGCTGCACTCAGGAAGGACCTCCCTGAATCCTCACAAACAGGCCGGGAGAGAGTGGACTGCCCACCCCTAGCCGCCCCCTGGGGAGCCCCCACCAGCAGGCTCTGGCACCAGGAAGGTCTGTGAATGGGGGTGGGGGAGAAGGAGGGGAGGGCGAAGGGGAGGTATGGGCTGGTCAGTGCATACAGGGACCTGCAGGCAAACGGCCCGTTCCGAGTGGGACGTGGAGTCAGAGCTGATGAGCGCTCCAGGCTACGTGGCCGATTCCCCTGCTCCACGCAGAGACGCGCCCTCGACCATGTGCACTCGCCCACAACACACTGCTGTGGCAGCGGTATACGGTGCTGTTCACAAACCATTTCTGAAAGCAGGTATGCCACCCAAAACCTAAAACCTGCAGTCACAAAATCCTGAACTCTCAAATCTAAGGGGTCGGTGTTTTCCCAGCGAAAACGGGGAAGTCACTTAGCGCAGGAGAGCAGATCTCAACCTGTGCGGGGTCCCCCAGGCCACCGGGAGCCCCACCTGGATGACGAAGTCTCGGCCTCGAAAGTCGGCGATGGTCCTGGGCAGCCGCGTGCGGCCCCACACAAAGCGGAGGAAGAGGGAGCGCTCCGTGTTGGAGAAGGACTCCATCACCTCCCAGAACCACTGGGTCAGGGGTGCAGACGGCTCCACCCCTTTGTACGTGGCCACCGACTTCAGAAGGTGCAGGGGGATGTCCGGGCTGCCGCACACCTGTGGAGGGGCTCAGTCAGGCCGGCACCCCCAGTCCGTCCTTCAGCACAGAACCCACCCCTGTCCACCCAGGCCCGCTGGAGGGAAGGGCGGGGACAGGTCCCAGCACCCCATGGACCTGCCCTCTCCCCTGGGGCCACCCTGGGAAGGGGGCAGGGGCACAGCTCAGACTCCCGAGTGCAAGCTGTCACTGAACAAGGGCTCTGACCCGGGGGTCACCACGCCCCAGTGACAGCTCGTTGAGGTCACATACCATCGTCTCCAATTCGTATCCGGTGAACAGAGAAAGGAGGGGGACAGGCACCACGCGGGCCATGCCCTCCCGGACGGCGGCCACCTGCTCGTCGAACTCATGGAGCCTGGAAGGAAAACTCCCTTTGCTTTTCCTCCTTGGGGACGGAGACCCCGCCCTGCTCACACCTGTGTCACCACCGTGAGTCAGGAGGCGCTTCAGGCACGTCCACGGCACCCCTCACAGCCGAGTCACCAGACTGGCACGGAGGACAGCCACGTGGGGTCCGAGGCAGTGCTCGGCCCTCCCTTCCTCCCCCCCGGGAGCCCGGCCCACGACCCCCACGGGGAGGGAAGAGTCCTCTGACCCCACCGTCTCCAGGGCCCTCGTGAGACAGTCGGGGCACCAGGTGGAATGGGACGCGGGGGGCAGTGCAGGGGCCTTGCCAGGCCCACCCTCAACCACGGACGCTCAGGGCCTCGTCCCCACACCAGCCAGGGGCTCCCGGGGGTGAAACCCAAGGCCACGCGGACTCGGGCGACAGGTGGAGGCAGCGACACGCAGGGGAATGCCCTGCCAGCAGGGACCACGCCCGAACGCTGGGCTGAGAGCCAGGCAGGGCGGGAACGGTGCGCGCAGTCCTGCCCCAGGAGCTGACAGAGACGGGTACACATCCCGTGACCGCTGCGGGGACGGTCCCCACTACGGGAATCCTGTTCTCTTCAGAGTGCAGTGAGAGCCAGGAACCGGGGTGAGGACAGAAGTCCCCGACCCTGAGCACAGAGGTCAGCACGCCCTGTCCACCACACTCCCGAAGACCACTCCCGCTGCCCACGCACCTGTAGTTGATGGCCATGCGCACGTACTCCGTGCGGTTGTCCAGGGTGATGTGCGAGTACTTGGAGCTCAGCTGGATGTCCTGGCCGCTGGCGCTGGGCACAGTGAAGGGCAGGCTCATGGCCTCGAACTCCTCTGAGGTGGCTTCGTTGTCACGGATGTACATGAGCCCAGGGATGAAGTCCTTGTCCACCTTCCCAGGGGAGAAGGGAGTCTGTGTTGAGCAGGGCTGTTCCCACACCCCGGATGGCTCAGAGCCGGGCGCTCAGCCCCATGGGGCTGCGGTCCACTGGGCACACGCCAGGCTGGGCGCATCCCCCGGGCCAGGAAGTGGGAGACAGCGGCACTGGAGGAATATGTAACTCAAGGACCAGGAAGTGGGAGACAGCGGCTCTGGAGGAATATGTAATTCAAGGACCAGGAAGTGGGAGACAGCGGCACTGGAGGAATATGTAACTCAAGGACCAGGAGGTGGGAGACAGCGGCACTGGAGGAATATGTAACTCAAGGACCAGGACGTGGGAGACAGCAGCTCTGGAGGAATATGTAACTCAAGGACCAGGAAGTGGGAGACAGCAGCTCTGGAGGAATATGTACTTCAAGGACCAGGAGGTGGGAGACAGCAGCTCTGGAGGAATATGTAACTCAAGGACCAGGAAGTGGGAGACAGCAGCTCTGGAGGAATATGTAACTCAAGGACCAGGAGGTGGGAGACAGCAGCTCTGGAGGAATATGTACTTCAAGGACCAGGAAGTGGGAGACAGCGGCACTGGAGGAATATGTACTTCAAGGACCAGGAAGTGGGAGACAGCGGCACTGGAGGAATATGTAACTCAAGGACCAGGAGGTGGGAGACAGCGGCACTGGAGGAATATGTACTTCAAGGACCAGGAAGTGGGAGACAGCGGCACTGGAGGAATATGTAACTCAAGGACCAGGAGGTGGGAGACAGCAGCTCTGGAGGAATATGTACTTCAAGGACCAGGAAGTGGGAGACAGCGGCACTGGAGGAATATGTACTTCAAGGACCAGGAAGTGGGAGACAGCGGCACTGGAGGAATATGTAACTCAAGGACCAGGAGGTGGGAGACAGCGGCACTGGAGGAATATGTAATTCAAGGACCAGGAAGTGGGAGACAGCAGCTCTGGAGGAATATGTAACTCAAGGACCAGGAAGTGGGAGACAGCAGCACTGGAGGAATATGTAACTCAAGGACCAGGAAGTGGGAGACAGCGGCTCTGGAGGAATATGTACTTCAAGGACCAGGAAGTGGGAGACAGCGGCACTGGAGGAATATGTAACTCAAGGACCAGGAAGTGGGAGACAGCAGCTCTGGAGGAATATGTACTTCAAGGACCAGGAAGTGGGAGACAGCAGCTCTGGAGGAATATGTACTTCAAGGACCAGGAAGTGGGAGACAGCAGCTCTGGAGGAATATGTAACTCAAGGACCAGGAAGTGGGAGACAGCAGCTCTGGAGGAACATGTAACTCAAGGACCAGGAGGTGGGAGACAGCAGCTCTGGAGGAATATGTAACTCAAGGACCAGGAAGTGGGAGACAGCGGCACTGGAGGAATATGTAACTCAAGGACCAGGAGGTGGGAGACAGCAGCTCTGGAGGAATATGTAACTCAAGGACCAGGAAGTGGGAGACAGCGGCACTGGAGGAATATGTAATTCAAGGACCAGGAAGTGGGAGACAGCAGCTCTGGAGGAATATGTACTTCAAGGACCAGGAAGTGGGAGACAGCAGCACTGGAGGAACATGTAACTCAAGGACCAGGAAGTGGGAGACAGCGGCTCTGGAGGAATATGTACTTCAAGGACCAGGAAGTGGGAGACAGCAGCACTGGAGGAATATGTAACTCAAGGACCAGGAAGTGGGAGACAGCGGCTCTGGAGGAATATGTAACTCAAGGACCAGGAAGTGGGAGACAGCAGCTCTGGAGGAATATGTACTTCAAGGACCAGGAAGTGGGAGACAGCGGCACTGGAGGAATATGTAACTCAAGGACCAGGAAGTGGGAGACAGCAGCACTGGAGGAATATGTACTTCAAGGACCAGGAAGTGGGAGACAGCAGCTCTGGAGGAATATGTAACTCAAGGACCAGGAAGTGGGAGACAGCAGCTCTGGAGGAACATGTAACTCAAGGACCAGGAGGTGGGAGACAGCAGCTCTGGAGGAATATGTACTTCAAGGACCAGGAAGTGGGAGACAGCAGCTCTGGAGGAATATGTAACTCAAGGACCAGGAAGTGGGAGACAGCAGCTCTGGAGGAATATGTAATTCAAGGACCAGGAAGTGGGAGACAGCAGCTCTGGAGGAATATGTAACTCAAGGACCAGGAAGTGGGAGACAGCGGCACTGGAGGAATATGTAATTCAAGGACCAGGAAGTGGGAGACAGCAGCACTGGAGGAATATGTAATTCAAGGACCAGGAAGTGGGAGACAGCAGCTCTGGAGAAATATGTAATTCAAGGACCAGGAAGTGGGAGACAGCAGCTCTGGAGGAATATGTAACTCAAGGACCAGGAAGTGGGAGACAGCAGCTCTGGAGGAATATGTACTTCAAGGACCAGGAGGTGGGAGACAGCGGCACTGGAGGAACATGTAACTCAAGGACCAGGAGGTGGGAGACAGCGGCACTGGAGGAACATGTAACTCAAGGACCAGGAAGTGGGAGACAGCAGCTCTGGAGGAATATGTAACTCAAGGACCAGGAAGTGGGAGACAGCAGCTCTGGAGGAATATGTACTTCAAGGACCAGGAAGTGGGAGACAGCAGCTCTGGAGGAATATGTAATTCAAGGACCAGGAAGTGGGAGACAGCAGCTCTGGAGGAATATGTACTTCAAGGACCAGGAGGTGGGAGACAGCGGCACTGGAGGAACATGTAACTCAAGGACCAGGAGGTGGGAGACAGCGGCACTGGAGGAACATGTAACTCAAGGACCAGGAAGTGGGAGACAGCAGCTCTGGAGGAACATGTAACTCAAGGACCAGGAGGTGGGAGACAGCGGCACTGGAGGAACATGTAACTCAAGGACCAGGAGGTGGGAGACAGCGGCACTGGAGGAATATGTAACTCAAGGACCAGGAAGTGGGAGACAGCAGCTCTGGAGAAATATGTAATTCAAGGACCAGGAAGTGGGAGACAGCAGCTCTGGAGGAATATGTAACTCAAGGACCAGGAAGCGGGAGACAGCGGCACTGGAGGAATATGTAACTCAAGGACCAGGAAGCGGGAGACAGCGGCACTGGAGGAATATGTAATTCAAGGACCAGGAGGTGGGAGACAGCGGCACTGGAGGAATATGTAACTCAAGGACCAGGAAGCGGGAGACAGCGGCACTGGAGGAATATGTAATTCAAGGACCAGGAAGTGGGAGACAGCAGCACTGGAGGAATATGTAATTCAAGGACACCCTGAACAGTAACTGCCGAGAGCACGGCCGTGGTGGCCCTGCCCACAGCTCTCCCCACAGAAACGGGAGCTTCATCTGCAGACACACAAGCTCCAGAGCACAGACAGAGGGCCGCCTAGATTCTCAGAGCAGGTGGGCCTGGTCCACGCACTGCCTCTGCTGCTGCAGTGACCAAGCAGGACCTCGGGGCTGGCCAGACCCCCTGGCCGGGCCCCGGCCCCCACCTTCCCCGGCCTGCCCTCCCGAGGCCGTCACCTCGCTGAGGTCCGCGATGCTGAGGCCCATCCCGGCCAGCTGCTTCCACACGGGCTCGGCCAGGCTGAGGCTCAAGGGGCTGCCGGTGCGGATGGCGATGCCCAGTAACACACCTGCTCGGCAAAGCACAGAGACAGGGGTACGGGAGTCAGTGCCAGACGTGCGTCTCTCACACTGCAGACGGGCCCTGCACTGGGCTCCAGGGCCTTCAACCAGCCCTCCCCCACCCGCAGGCCCCACCCTCAAGCATCTGCCCCTTCTGACACCAACATTTCCTTTTGTTCCCAAGGCCAGGTTTCTAACTCTTCCCCTCTACCCACCATCAGCGGTCAGCCACACCAAGCCACCCTGCTCGAGGGCAAAGCAAACAGCAGGAGCTGCTGGCACAGACCCCGGGGGCGGAGAGTAAGGGGCGGGCTGACCACCAGACCCCTCAGCCATGCCCACAGCTGCAGACACGTTCAAGATGCAGAACCGTCTCGCCCCTCCAAGCGCTGAAGGCACCCGAGCGCCGCCCGGCAGTGGCCCCGGAAAGCTGCCCGCAGACACACACGTCCACCACCCCGCCCCGCACAGCGCCCCCGCGAGGCGCACCCAGGAAGCGGAACATGCTGGTGTGCACGGGCGCCCGGGCCGCGGGGCTGAGCAGGTAGCAGTCGCGGTTGGCGCCGGACTCGTCCCTCCCGTTGGGCGTCACGATCAGCAGGGGGGTGAGCCCGTTCTGCAGCTCCTCGCAGATCTCGGCTATGGACTCGCTGTAGCCACCACCGCAGTCGTCCACAGATTCACCTGGGGGGGGGACAGCCGGCGCTCAGCCCCCAGTGCAGCCACGGGAGCAGCCCCGGGGCGCCCAGACCGCTCGCCTGCAGACCACACGCCCCAGCGCCCGCAGCGCTCACCCACGAACTTGACCTTCCAGACGCGGTGAGGGAGCAGCAGGCTGTCGGGGCTGAAGGAGCTCATCTTGGCGCACATCTGCCCGAAGACGGACTTGGTGCCGTCGGGGCCTGCGAGGCCGCCCTTGCTCCTGGAGCGTTTGACCTGGCGGAGAGCAGGGACGGGGCAGCTGTCACAGCAGGAAGCGCACGGCCGACAGGCCCGGGGACACAGGCCGCCCCTCCCTGCCACCAGCACTGTGCTGTGGGGCCCGAGGAGCCACTGTGAGTGCAGCACACGCAGAGAGCACACAGAGCACACGGGTGTGTGGTGCACGCCTTCCACAGCGAGCCTGCTGACCTCCCACCGCCGGGGGAGGGCTTCCAGGCTGAGCTCCCTCGCTCCCAGGGCGACTCCTGTCCCCACCACGTGCATCCCAAGCCCTTGAGGACCTCAAAGACCAACCTTGAGCTCCTGCCCCTGCTCAGCGCCGTGTACTCACTCACGCTTCACACTGGAGACACGGGGCGGCCCCACCACCCAGCAGCACGAGGCTCAGCCTTCAGCGAGCACCCAAGAGCTGCAGGCCCCGTGTTGGCAGCAGTCACCCGTGGGCTCAGTGACCACAGCCTGAGGCCACCTCCCCACACGGCTCCAGCGAGGGAGTGGCCCTGCCAGGAGGATCTCGGCTGTCAGAGTCCGGCACATGGCCCTGAGACTGAGCCCAAACCCTGGCTTGCCTCCTCCTTCCTGTCTGGGCCCGCCCCACCCTTGGGGTCCCCTGTCTCCAAGGACAACCACTTCACACCCTAGTCTACGCTGCCCAACCAGAGCGGACGCAGCCCTCGCCCAGGGTGGATTCAGCAGCCCGCAGCCACCTCGGCGCCCCCAAGGCACTCGGTCAGCAGCGAGAGCAAACAACAAATTAAATACCCGGTGACCACGGGGTGCCGCCTCGCTCGCCCTCAGCACCCGGACTCCACGTGGAGTTTCAGGCAGAGTGAGCACCGGCCCTCCTCACTGCACAAACCCACGCCTGGGATAGAAGCTGCGTCGGCGGATCAACACCCACAGCACGGAGTGTCCTACAGGCCAGACACCTGGCTCCACGGTCATGGGGCCGATTCTCTAAACCTCCCAGCAGCCCCAGGGCGGGAAGGAGAGGCTGTGTCCCGCACGGGGACGAGACACAGGCCTGCTTCACTCCGGATGTCACACGGCCTCTGTGCACAATGGAGTCAATGGAGAGGCGCTCTCAGCTGCCGTGAGGAGTGTGGCTGTGATGCCGGTGGTGACACCTCAGGACAGGTGCCCATGGCCTGACGGGGGACCACCCGCCCCGCAGCAGGAACCTGGGGGCTTTCACTGTCCTGAATACTCTCATTTCCTGAAACAAGCAGCATAATTCTGCACTAGATTCAAAATGAAGACTCGTTTGCAGACACTAACTCTCAGGTCCTGTAACAAAGCTAAATCTCCAGTCACACAAGGAAACGCCTCCAGAAACGACCTCTGCTCAGGGCCCGGGACACGGCACAGACAGCAGGACAGCAGCTCCGATGTGTGTCCTGGAGCCACACCAGGCAGGAGGCCGGTCCTGCCCTTCTGGACTGTTCCACGTGGGTCCCGCAACGCAGCCTGTGCCTTTCTTTGGTCAGAAAGACCGCCTGGCTCCGTCTCTGTGGACGTCCGCAGCCCCTCGGACGCCCAGGCACACAGCGGCAGAACCTCGAAGAGATGCCCGTACACCCCGCCGCCCTCACGGCTGTTCTCTTAACCGTCCCCCCACGCTCCCGCCCGGCCCCTGTGCTGGGGCAGGACGACGGGAGGAGAGAGGCCCAGTGTGTGACGGCTGACAACCTGGGACAAGGACAGACGCCCGGACACCCAGAGCCCAGCCCGGAGCCGCCCACGGCTGTGGCGAGCACGCGATGCAGGAATGCCGTGGCCTGTGGCCCTCAGCTTACAAGCTTCTATGTCTCAGACCTCACAGTGCAGAGCAAACCACAGCGGGCCTCCCCAAGGTGTGGGAACAGCGGCTTTTGCATGAGCCCTGGTCAATGGCCGGTCTGTCTGCATGGCGGCTGCCTGGCCTCTGGCGCGGCATTGAGCACGCTGACGTCCGCGACAGGACCACTTCCATCAGCCTGGTCACGCGTGTTCCCCGACAAACCACTAGAGTGTGTACTTGACTCAGATGCCCCAGGACAAGGCTGAGCACGCCCCTGGTCACGACCCAGCATCAGGGCGGGAGTCATGTGTCACCACAACGGCACAGAACAAAGACTCTGTTCTTCGTGGCTCTGCTTCTGTTCCAAGAGGTAGGACTGGGCCTGCGCAAGAGGCGCTGCCCAGCAGGCGCGGGCACCGTGTTGCACCGCGGCAGCGGGAATGCAGAGACAGCGCCTGCCTGGCCCCCTGGTCACTGCCAAGGGACACATCAGTGACGCCGGCCTAGGAGCTGGCAGAGAAAGCCACGAGAGCCGGGGAGGCCCTGAGGCTGGGGGCACAGGGACTGCGACCATCCACAGGCGACGGCTCTGACTGACCCGCTTCTCAGAACCTGACCCAAGGGGCTACGTGGAGACCCCCGGGTGGCTGCCCTGCGGCTGCATCCCAGGACAGGAGCACAGTGTCGGCCTGGCCGAGCACTCGGGACAGGAACACACGGAGAACACGAGCAGCAGACGATGCCACAGCCCGCTGCACGGGACAGGGAGGCACCCAGGCCATCCAGCGTGGTGAGCAGAGCACACAGGCATCCAGCGCCAGCAGGAGCCGCCATCATGTGGCAGAAAGACGAGCAACACTTCGTCTTCCCCTCCTGCTCGTCCGCACGTGAGCCTCCAACCTGGAGGAAGCGCCTGCCTCCCCGCCCGGAAGCCTCAGCACGGAGCCCACGCAGGGGCACCTGCATTCCAATGCCAGCCGAGGCCAGTTTCCCCGCCCCGCCCCGGGGACGGCTGGCAAGCAGGACAGAGCCACAGGCGGGCACAGAGCCCCGCCCGCTGGTCACCTGGATCCGGTTCAACTCCACCACGGGGCCGTGCTGGCGGTCTCGCACCATTGTCGCTTGGACCACTTTTCGAAAGGCCACCTCCTAAAATGTGACAAAATTTAGAATCTGACACAGGAAAGTGGTGACAGTTAAAACCCACTCCAAAGCCATTTGCTCAAGAACAGGTGCCCGCACATGCGCCTTCCCGAGCTGGGAGACGGCCGGGAGCAGCGGCCCTGATGCCCCGGGCCTGCCCCAGGTGCTCTGGCCTCCAGTGACAGGACTCGGGACCCAAGGCCCAGGGCAGGGCTGCTGGGGACCCATGCTGACCCGGGTCTGGGGCCAGGCCCTGGGGACTGATCAGAACTGCAAGGCTCCCCAGCCCGACTCTGATGACTACCCTGGGCCCACTCGACGACTAACCCCCGGCCACGCCTCAGGGCTGCTGCCTGGCCGAGGCCCCACAGAGCAGGGGCAGTGAGCCCTGGGGCAGGCCAGGTGCGGGGTGGGGACAAGGACACGATGAGGGGGGACCACAGGCACCCGCCCTGAGAGAAAGCAGCCTCAGACGGTGAGGAAAGCGAGGCTCCACGCACCTGGGGCATGAGAGCCCCCCAGAGCTCACTGCCCGGGAGGCAGAGAGCACCTCAGGATGGAGGCCCGGTTCCACCAGCCTCCCCACAACTCCCTGGGGAGGCGAAAGGTGGTGACAAGGGGGAAAGCACGGCTCCAGAACGAGGCTTCTCTGTCGCGGACGTGCCTGAACCCCCTACCACCCCCAGCAGAGGAGGCACAGCAGGTGCGTGAGCGTCTGCCTGGGGTGGAGAGCCGCGCCCGGACGCCCCCATGTGGAGCTGCCGCCGGGTTCAAGTTCACCGCCCCGGCGTACCTTCCCCTGGGAGATGAGGATGCCCCGCAGCGTGTCGAAGCCCACGGCAGGCCCGAGCCCCGTCTCGTGCAGGGCGCCCTCCAGGTCGAACATGGGGATGCAGGGGCAGAAGAGCTCGGACAGGTGGTGCAGCAGCAGCAGCCGGTTGCGCAGGGCGATGACGGGGATCTCCTGCAGGTGGTTGTACTCCATGGGCACCTGCAATAGCGGGGCGTCAGGGCCGCGGCTCGGGGTGTGGGCCGACCCCGAACACAGCTCCTGGCCACAGGGCAGCGCTCCCACGCCCGTGTCGGCCCAAAAGCCTCGCTGCAACAGCACCCGGGCCACCGTCGGCACTGCGTGGACCACAGGGCACAGTGGGAGCCACGTGGCTGCGGGCAGCTCAGAAGGGTTTCATCAGCACACACAGACCGCCGGCTGACGTGAACGGTAAGGTTCACACAAGCACTGCCTGAACTTTAGAGACCTGAGTTCCTTCCCACGGAGCACCTGATGGCACCGGGTTCACAGGAGCCTAATGACTGCCACCGCATGCCTGTCCCGAGCCCGCCAGCTGCAGCACCCACCTGTGCAGGGAGCTTCCCAGAGCTGGCCGGCTTGCTGGTTGACCAGGCCAGCGTGTGTGCCGAGCCACAGGCTACGCGGTTGACCTTCTTGCCCTGCAGAGCGGCCACCAGCCGGGGCCTCTGGATGGCGTTGGTGGTTCCGTCCCCTAGCTGACCCTCGTCATTGTCACCCCAGGTGTAGACTTCACCTGCAACAGCAGATGTGGGAGCTCGGAGCTGTCCGTGAGGACGGTGAGTGCACAGTCTGTCCACCCCCACGCGGGGTGAGACCAGGTGCACACGTGGCCGGGACGCTTACAGCCCTGTGGCCCGATGTGCCGTTTCTGATCTTAAAACCTCAGTGTCTGGTCAGTGAATGGAACACAACTGTTTTCAATCAGAATAAGACGGTAAAACAGACGCTGGTGTCCTGAGTACAAACTGACTTTGTATGTTAAACGGAAGGCCAAGAGCCAAGTTTCTAAAAACCCATTTTTTAAAGGAACCAGTAATTCTTCCCAACATGCATCTCCTCAGGGGCCCCCTCTCCCGCTCACTACGCTGGGCCCCGCGCCCCTCTCCCGCTCACTACGGCGGGTCCCGCGCCCCTCTCCCGCTCACTACGCTGGGTCCCGCGCCCCTTTTCCACTCACTACGGCGGGTCCCGCACCCCTTTCCCGCTCACTACGCTGGGCCCCGCACCCCTTTCCCGCTCACTACGCTGGGTCCCGCACCCCTTTCCCGCTCACTACGCTGGGTCCCGCACCCCTTTCCCGCTCACTACGGCGGGTCCCGACCAGGAGCTGGCACACTGCTCTGAGGCGGGGTCGGCTCTCTGGAGGCTCTGGGGCTGGGAGCCACGAGCACCCCCTGGATGGCAGCACCTGTGAGGTCACGGGCAGAGCCAGTGTCCCACCCTTCCCGCCGTCCACACGTCCGTCCCAAAGCCATGGGCGCTGTCAGACACGAGCGAGGACAGGTGACCTCCCTGCAGCGCGTAGCTGAGAGCAGGGAATCAGTGTTGGGTCCCCAGGGCCACCCTGAGGCTCGATGAGTCACCGGAGGCCTCACGAGATTCGGGATGTAGTCACGCTCAGGGCTGACAGTTGTCACAGCTTAAGGACACGAGCACATCAGCGCAGGGGAAGGCCCCAGATGACGTCAGAGAGGACCAGACACATGTCCTGTCCCAGGGAACGCCTGGGCCGCATAAGCGGTGACAGCCCAGGTGAAGTGCTGTCCACCTGCAGCTCGTCAGAGACCTTGCTCCCGGGACTTCCACCTCTGCCCAGACATCCCCATGTCCCCGACCCCAGAAAGAAGCGACCCCAGTGAGGCCTCGCTCAGCGAGGGGCGGGGCTCCTCCTGAAACCCCGGTCCCTGGTGGCGGCAGGGCCGCCTGCGTGCAGGGCTCTGAGGGTCCTGTCCCGGGCCTGCACCGAGAGCTGCGTTCTGCACAGCCGAGAACTGGCATGCTCACGGGTGTGCACGCCGGGGCGGAGGACGCCCTCTCGGTCCGGGTGTGGCCCCCGCCCCCTGCTGCGCGTGCGCAGAAGCAGAGCGGCGAGCTCGCAGGCTGCCCACCCACCGTCCTCTGTGCAGCACACGCAGTGCAGGGAGCCGGTGGCGATGGCGGTGACCTTCTTCCCCTGCAGCCCCTGCACCTGCCGCGGCCTCCTCACATGGTCGTCTGACCCATGGCCGAGCCTGTGGTAGTCGCCTTTGCCCCTGCGCGCAAGGAAACAGCGCTCCAGAGTGCTCGCCCAGCCGGGGCCGCCCTGCTCCACCCTCCTGGCACGGGCACCGCCCACCGCGGAGCCACAGACCAACCCATGGAGGGCAGTGGGCATGACCTCAGGTTGAGTCCCGCAGGGACCTGCCTCGCGTACCACGTGTACACAGCGCCGGACTTGGTCAGGGCCACCGAGAACTGGGATCCGCACTCCACTTTCACCACCCCAAGGCCCGCGAGGGACTCGATCTAGGAGGAAGAGGTGCAGCTGGACGGACTCCAGCGCAGAGGCTGCAGCCCACCTGTGGCCGGGGGGAGCCGGGGGAGCCGGCCCGCAGATCACGGCTGAGCAGGGGGCGGGCTCTCAGGGGAGCCGGGGGAGCAGGGGGCGGGCTCTCAGGGGAGCTGGGGGAGCAGGGGGCGGGCTCTCAGGGGAGCTGGGGGCGGGCTCTCAGGGGAGGGGGGACAGGGGGCGGGCTCTCAGGGGAGGGGGGGAGCAGGGGGCGGGCCCTCAGGGGAGCGGGGGGGGGGGAGCAGGGGGCGAGCTCTCAGGGGACAGGGGGCGGGCTCTCAGGGGAGGGGGGGAGCAGGGGGCGGGCCCTCAGGGGAGCGGGGGGGGGGGGAGCAGGGGGCGAGCTCTCAGGGGAGGGGGGACAGGGGGCGGGCCCTCAGGGGAGCGGGGGGGGGGGGAGCAGGGGGCGGGCTCTCAGGGGAGCTGGGGGCGGGCTCTCAGGGGAGGGGGGACAGGGGGCGGGCTCTCAGGGGAGGGGGGGAGCAGGGGGCGGGCCCTCAGGGGAGCGGGGGGGGGGGGGAGCAGGGGGCGGGCTCTCAGGGGAGGGGGGACAGGGGGCGGGCCCTCAGGGGAGCGGGGGGGGGGGGGGAGCAGGGGGCGGGCTCTCAGGGGAGGGGGGACAGGGGGCGGGCCCTCAGGGGAGCGGGGGGGGGGGGGGGGAGCAGGGGGCGAGCTCTCAGGGGAGGGGGGACAGGGGGCGGGCCCTCAGGGGAGCGGGGGGGGGGGGAGCAGGGGGCGGGCTCTCAGGGGAGCAGGAGGCGGGCTCTCAGGGGAGCTGGGGGAGCAGGGGGCGGGCTCTCAGGGGAGCCGGGGGAGCAGGGGGCGGGCCTGTGACCACTTCCCCAGATTCACTCTCCCACCCGACTCACAAGATGCTAGGAGAGCACACAGCGTTCACAACTCGGCAGGACCTCCGGGCCTGCACCCCCTCTTCCCCGCACGCTCACAAGACTATCTGTAAAGAGGGGAGAGACCCGCGCTCCAGGGACCTTGCTGCGTGGGGCCTGGGCAGCAGGAGCAGAAATACCTTCATGGGCACTTTGCAGCCGTCACTGCCCCCGCGGCCGAGCTTGCCATAGTCCCCGTCGCCCCAAGACCACACGGTGTCGTCGTCCGTGAGGCACAGGGTCTGGGCGTCCCCACTGCCACAGGCAACGTCGACCACGCGGTGGCCCTGCAGTGCCTCCACCTTCAGAGAGACAGGACAGCGCGGTTACCTGACCACAACGGAACAGAGGCCGGCCCACCCAGGGGAGGCGGTCCGTGTGCCGAGGGACGCCCACTTTCAGTCCTTACAGAGAACAGCTCATTTAACAACCCCATCAGACCAAACAGAAAACACCGCTGTCGCCCTGAACTATACTGAATACGTATAAAGCACCTCATCCGCATCTGGCAGTATCACTGTCGCTGGTGGTGGTGGAGGGGCAGGCCCACACGCCAGGCAGCTGCACCCCCTGCCCTGCCTCACTACCTGGGTCCCCTCGAAGACAGAGCACGTCCCAAGATGCCAAGTAAGTCACCATTCTAAACAGAAACCTTTCAAGCACGATCCTGCTTAGACAGCCCAGGGAATATGCACCAGATGGCTTCTATTTCCACTGAAAGCAAAACCCTCTGGTAACACCCAGGCGACAAGGGTCACCTCTGAACAAGGACGAGCAGCCCCCCAGGCGCAGAGCTCCCCCTCACCAGCTTTGGCTTTAACTGGTCCTCGCTGTCGCTGTGCCCCAGGCGGCCATACCGGCCCTTGCCCCAGGTGTACAGGTCCCCAGCGGAGGTGACGCAGGCACTGTGGGCCCCGCCTGCAGCGATGTCAGCCACCTCGATGCCTCTCAGAGACTCGATGACACGGGGACGGTCACACGGGCTGTGAAACAGTGCCACCATAACTGAAGGTCAGCTCAACACCATATTTTCCTAATCCTTAGACATTTTCAAATGTCAAGCTTCTGGTCTGCTGCTCACACAGTCAATGTCTCCTTCTCAATTTACATCCTTCAATCTTTTTTGCCTTTATGGTTTTTTTTTTTTTGACAGAGTGTCAGAGAGAGGAACAGATAGGGACAGACAAGAAGGGAGACAGATGAGAAGCATCAATTTTTCGTTGCGGCTCTTCAGTTGTTCATTGATTGCTTCTCATATGTGCCTTGATATGGGGGGGGGGGCTACAGCAGAGCAGTGACCCCTTGCTCAAGCCAGCGACCTTGGGCTTCAAGCCAGTGACCTTTGGGCTCAAGCCAGCAACCATGGGGGTCATGGCTACGATCCCACGCTCAAGCCAGATGAGCCTGCGCTCAAGCTGCCTACCTCAGGGTCTCGAACCTGGGTCCTCTGCATCCCAGCCTGACGCTCTATCCACTGCCCCACCGCCTGATCAAGCTACCTTTTTGCTTTTTAAATTTTTTATTCTTCGTGACAGCTGATACACCTTATATGAGTTTCAGGTGTCCACCCTCTGATTAGACATTATAGAACTTACTAAGAGATTACCTCAATGAACGTCACACTCACCTGACACCACACATGGCTATTAGAGTGTTACTCACTATACTCCCTGTGCTGCACTTAGCACCCTGGGACTGTTCTGGAACTGCCAATTTGTACTCCTTACTCCCTACACTTTTCCATCTGTGCCCCCAATGCCTTCCTATCCGGGAAGCATGAAAATGGTCTGTGTTTCTGTTGTTCGTTTTTTAGATTCAATTGTTGATAGATACGTATTTATCGCCATTTTATTATTGACATTTATCCTTTTTTTCTTCTCCTTCTTAAAGAAGACCCTTTACCATTTCATGTCACTTATTTCTGTGCCAAAGCTGTCACCACTGAAGCAGATCACTGTCAACATGGTCTGAAAACCGAAGCACCGCTATTCTGTGCAAGCATGAACGCCCGCCGGTCCCACACAGGAAGTACCTCCCGTTGCCGTGGCCCAGCTTCCCACCCACACAGGAAGTACCTCCCGTTGCCGTGGCCCAGCTTCCCACCCACACAGGAAGTACCTCCTGTTGCCGTGGCCCAGCTTCCCACCCACACAGGAAGTACCTCCCGTTGCCGTGGCCCAGCTTCCCACCCACACAGGAAGTACCTCCCGTTGCCGTGGCCCAGCTTCCCACCCACACAGGAAGTACCTCCCGTTGCCGTGGCCCAGCTTCCCACCGACACAGGAAGTACCTCCCGTTGCCGTGGCCCAGCTTCCCTCCCACACAGGAAGTACCTCCCGTTGCCGTGGCCCAGCTTCCCACCCACACAGGAAGTACCTCCTGTTGCCGTGGCCCAGCTTCCCATCCTCTGCTTCGCCCCAGGAGTACACCTCTCCTTCCGCAGACAGGGCCAGGCAGTGCTTTCCTCCCGAGTTCACGGCCACCTTCCGGATGGAGACGTGCTGGATGGATTCAAGCAGCGTCGGCGTGGACACGGACTCAGTGCCGCCGACTCCCAAGCGGCCGCCAGCACCATACCCTGTGGCGTAGAGCTGAGGCAAGAAAGAGGGGCGGTGGTCAGAGCCCACCCAGGGAGCCCAGAGGTTTAGCGTCTGGAACCCAATCCGTGCTCAGACATCTCGACCACAGAGACACAGAGCTGGGGATTTTAAAATCGCAGGGGTGAGACTTGACTGGTGCCTTATCGGTGCTCTTGCAAGGGAAGAAGGCATTATGACTGTAAGAAATAGCAAGTTCACAAAATGCATTTTATAAATAAGGTCTTCCTGGAAGCATTTCTGCTTCTGTCTAGAATACCAACTGTAATTAATACCAAGAAGAAAAAATAAAGGTTTATATATCCACCATGTGCAAAGCCTTGATGAGAGCATTCACAAATTATAAACAGTATTTCATCAAGGCAGCAGGTAAACCACACAACAGAATACACTGTTTTTCTTTTACTCTAAGTGGGTAATGGTTTGGGGACACAAAATATCTTTATCACTCATTTAAAAAAAACTGAGTGCCTACTGGAACGCGTGTCAGACATGCCTCCGATGAAAAGTTACATGCTGCTTCACGTCATCGCACACGCGCTGCGGGGACCTTTGGGGAAAAAAACATCAGGGATGACACAGGAAATGGAACTGAGCGCGCAGGGGGCGGTCTGAGTGGCGGCTGCTCCCTGGGAAAGGGGGACTGAGGGCCCCACGCTCGGCTGTGGGGAGCCGTGCCATTGGGGAGCCTGCCAGGGCTCAGCTGTGAGTGGGAAGTCAGCACTGGAGGAGTGGGGAAGTGGGGAGCCCCTCCCCACGGACAGCGCCCGGGGCGGCGCGAGCACGATACCTCCTAGACCTCACTTTCTAGAGAACGCACAGGAGACTGTGGAACACAGGAAGGGAGAGCACAGAACATGACTGAATAGCCACGAGTTCACATAAAAGTGTCAACTATTTCCACCCACCAGCAGCAGTTAGTTACATTTTTAAGACAGCCTAACAATAGCAAAAAAAAAAAACAAAAGAAAAAAAAAGGAATATGCGTAACGGATTCCTGACATGGAAACCCCTCAGACACTCCTGCACATGAGCTACATTTCAAAGTAGAAGCGGGGAAGTCCAGGATGTGCTGAGGTCGCGCAGGGATGCTGTGGGGCAGTGGTGTCCAGCGCACACAGAGCGTAAACCTGAGACGGGATTTCAGGATGGGCTCACACACCACGAACCACACTGCGCTGCGGCCCCGGCATCTCCGGGTTAGTGTCAGCGACGAGAGCGCACCCTCACCTTCCCGTCAGCGGTGACCGCGAACAGCGTCTGCTCTCCGCCGATTAGCTGCACAGGTCTGAGGGTGGCCAGGGCTTCACACGGCGTGGGCACCTTCACCTTGGCCCCTTCGATGCCGCCGAGCTGGCCCCTGTGGTTATGCCCCCATCCGTAAATGGTGCCGCTGCCGCCAGCTGACAGGGTCCAGTCGTCAGGCCGCCTGGAAGCAGAGGGAATGAACACGCGCAGCGGAGGGAAGCGGAGGGAATGAGTACGCGCAGCAGAGGGAAGCACAGGGAGCGAGCACGCACAGCAGAGGGAATGAGCACGCGCAGCAGAGGGAAGCAGAGGGAGCGAGCACGCGCAGCAGAGGGAATGAGCACGCACAGCGGAGGGAAGCAGAGGGAATGAGCACGTGCAGCGGAGGGAATGAGCACGCGCAGCAGAGGGAAGCAGAGGGAGTGAGCACGCGCAGCAGAGGGAGTGAGCACGTGCAGCAGAGGGAAGCAGAGGGAGTGAGCTCGCGCAGCAGAGGGAATGAGCATGCGCAGCAGAGGGAAGCAGAGGGAGTGAGCTCGCGCAGCAGAGGGAAGCAGAGGGAGTGAGCTCGCGCAGCAGAGGGAAGCAGAGGGAATGAGCATGCGCAGCAGAGGGAAGAGCGGGGGGGGGGGGGGGGGGGGGGGGGGGACGGGACGGGGGGACTCCCCTTCGCGCACGCGCCCCGACCCAGGAACAAACCTGTTCATCCACTGCACCAGCTGCTCATCCTGCTCCCTCCTGAAGACGTCGTGGCTCTCATGGAGAACGTCCAGGGTCTCGCTGTCAGCCATTAACTCACGGATCTTCTTAGCCACCTGGACGGCACGACCACAAGACGATCAACACCCACCTCTCAAGGACAAAGCCTGTCATGTTGAGGTACAAGACAGGAGGCGCCCCCACGGGAGACTATCCGGGGACACCAACATCAGCACTGATTCCACAGGTCATGAGCAAGTCCAGTGACTGCGTCACGTCTAAGGTGGGGAAGACGTCTGGCAGGACCGTCCCAGCTATGGTTCACTAACACTTCCGCTGAGACCCGGGTCGGCTTGTTCACTTGCCCTGCATGCCTTCCTGTGGGCTACCCTGGCATGAGCCATGCTGCTGTCTCAGAGCCCTGGCGCTGTCTGGCACAACATGGGAACCCCGAAAACATTTCTGCACCCGAACGCACTTCCAACATAACAAGCTGTGTACCTCGTCAAGAAACACCCGGGGCAGCGGCGTTCTCTTGTCCAGGGCCACGGCCACACGGGAGGCCATGCAGTACCTCCGGAACCAAGCCCACTTGTGTGTCTCGGCACAGCAGGGAAGAGTGTCTAGTTCCAAGTCGCAAGCTAGAGCCACCAGGACCTGCAGACAGCAAAAAGTAACAACACAGGGACCCTCGGAAGTACAGTGAACACTCCCCCTCACCAACACTGCGTGCCCGCCAGGGTGTCCCTGCCCATGACGCGGGTGGCTCCTCCCCAGCTCCCTGCGATGCACCTGACACAGCAGCTCAGGACAGAGAGCCGCCACGACACCCCTGCCCAGGCCAGCGCCTCGCAGAGCACACTGACAATCCCACTATGGGGCTCGGACCACGGTCACTGCTGGGACATCCCACATTCAACCGCAGCGATGCCACCCCGTCCTCAAGAGCCTGGCAGGGTGCTGAGAGACAGCCCCGACCCCGACCCCACCTGGCCCCAGCCCACGCTACCTTGAAGAAAGGGCTGTGCAGCAGCTGCTTGCCGCCCCGCACCACGGGGTCTTCGTACTCGAACTGCCGCTCCAGGGCCTCCGGGAGGCCCTTCACCAGCGCGGCCAGGGCGCTGCCCGTGAAGCTCTGTGAGGACACAGTGCACCTAGCGCCCGGCTCCACGCAGGGAGACCGAGGCTTTTTTTCTAGGAGTCAAGTGCTTTGTTATATTTGTATTATTTTCCCTAAAAACGAGTGACGATATTTTCCAATGAGAAAAGACAACCTAAAAGGACGACAGACATGAGAACCCAGGACTGGAGCTCCTCAGGGGGTCTGGTTTCAGTGGAGCGGCCCCCATGGAGCCCACCCGCCGCCAGCCAGCGCCGTCTCCTGCACACTCAGGATAGCACGTTCTTTTCACATGAGCCACCACGCCCAGGACACGAAGACTCGTCATGAAGTTCAACAAACGAAACCCGCGCTCACAATCTCAAGACGACGTTTTCAAATACAGAGCCCAGCTGCACCCAATCCCTGTGCAGCACGAGGGGTCTCCCGTGCCTGTGCCTCTCACTCTCCCGCGGGACCCTCCCCCCCCAAGAACGAGGATGGGACCTCCTGCCGCCCCCTGAGGGCCCAGCAGCCCCCGTACCACAGTCCTGGCCTCCCCGTCACTGTCCCCCAGCAGCCGGCCAATGTTGATCGACTGTCCAAACTCCGTGGTCAGCAGCCTCCGCAGCCTCTGCAGGGCCCACATCCGGTGACTGGCAGCTGAGGGGGGCGCACAGAGATGTCAGCCGCCACTCCCTGTCGGGCACAGCATGCGGGGCCGCGCGGCATGCTCACCTAAGGCACTCAGCTGTGCACACGCAGCCAACGACGCGGCCAGGCGCGGGACAATGCTCCTGTTCGAGGCCAGGTTGAGTCGGAAGTCCAGCAGACACGTCACCAGGTCCATGGAGGGACAGGAGAGCACGCAGCGATCGGAAAGGAGGTCTTTAGGGCCTAAGGAGTGAGCAGCATGACTGTCCCCATGCTGGACAGGCCAAGGGACGAGGACTCCTCACCTGACCAATAAGGAGTGGTCTTGTCCACCCAGAGGCCATGGTGAGAACCCACTGACCCACCCACCTACAACACACGACTGCATCCAACTCTTACACTTTATAAACCAAACAACTTAAAACCCACAACCAGCAACAGCTGCTTGCCCACTGCTGAGGCTGGAGTGCTCAGGACACTGGACGGCTGAGGGCTCTCTGCAGACCTGACCCTCGGCGCAGTGGAGCCCAAGCAGAGCCGGCTCCTCACGCAGCAGGAGGAGGCAGACCGCCAGCACTGAGTGGAGGGCCACCGAGCCCTGGGTGCTGCAGGCCCCTCACCTGCGGCTGGCATGATGGGGTAGACCGTGAAGCGCCAGCCCCAGCCGTTCACGGACCCGTCGCTGATGAACTTCCACTTGAGCTCGTCCCCCGGGATGCGCAGCTCACTGGACCAGTCGGACCACTCGCGGCCTGGCGGAGGACACATACCTGGGGTGAGGCCCCTCCCTCACCCCACCCGCACCAGCTTGTTCAGACACAGAGCAGAGCCTCTCAGTGTCTGAAGGACGCTGGCTCCTCCCACCTGAGCTCCCCACGCTGTCCACACACTGCAGATGAGGCACCGCTACTGGTGCTGCCGCTCAGCACACTGCCCCAGGTGCTGGGGAAACTGAAGGAGGGGGGCGCCCTGGGTAAACACAACCACCACGCACTGTGCGAAGCCCACACAGCCCACAGCACATTGGGGGCCCCAGAGCAGTGTCCCGGGAGGGTGTGACAGGACGGCCATCACCCAGGCCACAGGAGAAGGAGCCCCACCTCCCTCACAGATTGTGTGAGTGTGCAAAGGCCTGAGCACACAGGTTACCCCTGGGACACGAGGGCAGCTAGCACAGGCCACGGCGAGGCTGGTGAGACCCGCTGCACTAGGCAGGGGAGCCGCTCACGGCCCTCCCCAGAGTCACACAGGAAAGCAGCGGTGCTCTCTGCTAGTAACGCGATGGTTGCTCCAGAAGGCACCCTGCTCCGCCTCCCTTCCCACCTGAGCGCACGGAGACGATCCTGTTGACACCGTCCATGACAGTGAGTGGGTCGTGGCGCCTCTCCGTGGAGCACTGCCGGTCAAACTCCACCCTGAGTCCTTCCGCACCTTGAGGACAGGTGAGCACAAAGCAGTGTGACCCCTCCCGCCAGGCACGCCACACAGAAGGTGAGACCAAGGTGGTGTCTGTCAGGAAGAACAGGCCTCGAGGACAGTAACTGCATACCAACTGCCCGCTCCTCCACGGAGGACGTCCCCCGCCCGGGGCAGCCAGGGACACTCCTGCCCAGCCCGCTCCCCCACGGAGGACATCCCCGCACGGGGCAGCCAGGGACACTCCTGCCCAGCCCACTCCCCCACGGAGGACATCCCCGCCCGGGGCAGCCAGGGACACTCCTGCCCAGCCCGCTCCCCCACGGAGGACATCCCCGCCCGGGGCAGCCAGGGACACTCCTGCCCAGCCCGCTCCCCCACGGAGGATGTCCCCGCACGGGGCAGCCAGGGACACTCCTGCCCAGCCCGCTCCCCCACGGAGGACATCCCCGCCCGGGGCAGCCAGGGACACTCCTGCCCAGCCCGCTCCCCCACGGAGGACATCCCCGCACGGGGCAGCCAGGGACACTCCTGCCCAGCCCGCTCCCCCACGGAGGACATCCCCGCACGGGGCAGCCAGGGACACTCCTGCCCAGCCCGCTCCCCCACGGAGGACATCCCCGCACGGGGCAGCCAGGGACACTCCTGCCCAGCCCGCTCCCCCACGGAGGACATCCCCGCACGGGGCAGCCAGGGACACTCCTGCCCAGCCCGCTCCCCCACGGAGGACATCCCCGCCCGGGGCAGCCAGGGACACTCCTGCCCAGCCCGCTCCCCCACGGAGGACATCCCCGCCCGGGGCAGCCAGGGACACTCCTGCCCAGCCCGCTCCCCCACGGAGGACATCCCCGCCCGGGGCAGCCAGGGACACTCCTGCCCAGCCCGCTCCCCCACGGAGGACATCCCCGCACGGGGCAGCCAGGGACACTCCTGCCCAGCCCGCTCCCCCACGGAGGACATCCCCGCACGGGGCAGCCAGGGACACTCCTGCCCAGCCCGCTCCCCCACGGAGGACATCCCCGCCCGGGGCAGCCAGGGACACTCCTGCCCAGCCCGCTCCCCCACGGAGGATGTCCCCGCACGGGGCAGCCAGGGACACTCCTGCCCAGCCCGCTCCCCCACGGAGGATGTCCCCGCACGGGGCAGCCAGGGACACTCCTGCCCAGCCCGCTCCCCCACGGAGGACATCCCCGCCCGGGGCAGCCAGGGACACTCCTGCCCAGCCCGCTCCCCCACGGAGGACATCCCCGCACGGGGCAGCCAGGGACACTCCTGCCCAGCCCGCTCCCCCACGGAGGACATCCCCGCACGGGGCAGCCAGGGACACTCCTGCCCAGCCCGCTCCCCCACGGAGGATGTCCCCGCCCGGGGCAGCCAGGGACACTCCTGCCCAGCCCGCTCCCCCACGGAGGACATCCCCGCCCGGGGCAGCCAGGGACACTCCTGCCCAGCCCGCTCCCCCACGGAGGACATCCCCGCACGGGGCAGCCAGGGACACTCCTGCCCAGCCCGCTCCCCCACGGAGGACATCCCCGCCCGGGGCAGCCAGGGACACTCCTGCCCAGCCCGCTCCCCCACGGAGGACATCCCCGCCCGGGGCAGCCAGGGACACTCCTGCCCAGCCCGCTCCCCCACGGAGGATGTCCCCCGCCCGGGGCAGCCAGGGACACTCCTGCCCAGCCCGCTCCCCCACGGAGGACATCCCCGCCCGGGGCAGCCAGGGACACTCCTGCCCAGCCCGCTCCCCCACGGAGGACATCCCCGCCCGGGGCAGCCAGGGACACTCCTGCCCAGCCCGCTCCCCCACGGAGGACATCCCCGCACGGGGCAGCCAGGGACACTCCTGCCCAGCCCGCTCCCCCACGGAGGACATCCCCGCACGGGGCAGCCAGGGACACTCCTACCCAGCCCGCTCCCCCACGGAGGACATCCCCGCCCGGGGCAGCCAGGGACACTCCTGCCCAGCCCGCTCCCCCACGGAGGATGTCCCCCGCCCGGGGCAGCCAGGGACACTCCTGCCCAGCCCGTTCACTGAGCGCTCTCCTCGGGGTGGGTTTCTACGCTCCCACCCACGGCCAGACAGAGCTGTCACCCTGCCCCACACTGAAAACCACATCCACCAAGCATGCAGCATTAGGTCTAGTCTTCTGAGGGACAAGTTAACTTGTGCAAGAATGCACGGCAACAGTCTCGCCCAAGGGCCCGGTTCCCTGGGCCTCTGAGTCCAAGCAAACGTGCAGAAAGGCGCGCTGAGTGCAGCAAGAGTGTGCACACCCAGGCCAGGGAAGCCTGATGGGTCAATAGCGTGAATTTGTGTAAAAAAGGCAAAAAGTAAATAAAGGAACTAAGGTTAAAAGAGACTTAAAAGATGGAAACTGTTAATTAAAAGAGACCTAGGAGAAGACACACTGGGTATCAGGAACCGTCCGTAAGTGCTAGTCGGGACGGCTCCGAGCGGGCAGCCTCCCTTCCAGGGGCACCTGCGGCTTCTGGAGACTGTCTCGAGGCTCCTTCTAGACCTGAGTTTTGGTGACAAGGCATCCACCTGGCAATCAGTAACTTAAACATTT